>NC_045593.1:85086565-85246264 GCF_009819795.1 Aythya fuligula | reverse complement strand
AACATCTTTTAAAGACTTCCAGGGATGGTGACTCCACCACTTCTCTGGGCAGCCTGTTCCAGTGTCTAACAACCCTTTCGGTAAAGAAGTTCTTCCTAACATCCAACCTAAAACTCCCCTGGTGCAACTTTAGCCCATTCCCCCTCGTCCTGTCACCAGGCACGTGGGAGAACAGGCCAACCCCCACCTCACTACAGCCTCCTTTAAGGTATCTGTAAAGAGCAATAAGGTCGCCCCTGAGCCTCCTCTTCTCCAGGCTGAACAAGCCCAGCTCCCTCAGCCGCTCTTCGTAGGACTTGTTCTCCAGGCCCCTCACCAGCTTCGTCGCCCTTCTCTGCACCCGCTCAAGCACCTCCATGTCCTTCTTGTAGCGAGGGGCCCAAAACTGAACACAGTACTCGAGGTGCGGCCTCACCAGAGCTGAGTACAGGGGGACGATCACCTCCCTAGCCCTGCTGGTCACACTGTTAACCCTGCTGGTCACACTGTTCACACACTTCCACACAAGTCTAGTTCTAGAAGTGAAAGTTATTCAGGAAGAGAGGCATTGATTTTTCTCCTTTCTCCCCTTGCTCAAAAATATGTATAATTTTCTTTGGTTTGTGTGTAGTGGCCCATGGCACTATTCTTACTACTCTCTTCTTCTGTTCTGAATCTGTGCGCAAGGCAGGAATGTGAGGTCTTTGCTAATGTTGTTATTCAGTGCCTAAACTCTTTCCATACTATGCCTAGAACCTTGTATTTTGAAACTAATTTGGACTTGAATCCTCTTAGGTCTGCAGAAAGTTCTTAAACCAAAGTAGTATGAAGGTGTAATGGTATAGTCCAAACTACTGCAAATGACTGCTGACAGAAAGCCAACAGCTGGCACGGCCCTGCAGGTTGGCTGAGCTGCACAGCAGCCAACAGCTTGTGTTCAGTAACAGCTTCTGGGCACCAGTAGTAAGTGTGGTCAGGCTAATGAGAGGGACTGTGTTAACGACTATCTGGTAGCACGCTGTCAGCTTGCTGTTTGTGCCTGTTCTCAGGCAAACCGCAAGAAGTGCTCCTGCCTCCTCAGATCTTGCCAAGCATTACTTGGATTTTGCTTAAAGATTCCAAATGGCAGTGGTTCTTCTGGGCCTCTTGGGCAGTGGCTACTCTAGGTAATTCCTGTGGAGGGCATGGCTCATTTGGACCTTCAGATTCATCTTTCAGCTTGTCAATAGCTGCTGCGTCCGTTCCTCTGTTCTGCTGCAATAAGTTCCTCCTCTGGGGTGGGGCATGGAGCCACCTTGCACAGGACCTTAGCAGGGCTGAGTCTGTACCTCTGCCAGTGTACGGTGTGTGTGCAGGCTGAGCGGTCTCATAACATTCCTCTCCTCCATGGTCAACTCGTCCCCAGGTCATGCTGCTCCACTGGACACATCTGCTAATCATCTCTGTCCAGAGAGATCTGGACAGATTGGAGGGCTGGGCGATCATCAACCACATGAAGCTTAACAAAAGCAAGTGCCGGGTCCTCCTGCACCCAGGATGGGGCAACCCTGGCTATATGTACAGACTGGGCGATGAGACACTGGAGAGCAGCCCCACAGAAAGGGATCTGAGGGTTGTGGCTGACAGCAAGTTGAATATGAGCCAGCAGTGTGCCCTGGCAGCCAGGAAGGCCAACCGTATCCTGGGGTGTATCAAGCACGGCATCACTAGTTGGTTGAGGGAGGTGATTGTCCCACTCTACTCTGTGCTAGTCCCGCCTCACCTCGAGCACTGTGTGCAGTTCTGGGCACCACAGTACAAAAAGGATGCAAAACTGTTGGAGAGCCTCCAGAGGAGGACGAGGAAGATGGTGAAGGGACTAGAGGGGAAGATGTATGAAGAGTGTCTGAGGTCGCTTGGCCTGTTCCTCCTGGAGAAGAGGAGGCTGTGGGGGGACCTCGTCACAGTGTACAACTTCCTAGCGAGGGGGAGTGCAGAGGCAGGCACTCACCTATTCTCCGTAATCACCTGCGGGAATGGTGTTAAGGTAAGGCAGGGGAAGTTTAGGCTGGACGTCAGGAAGAGGTTCTTCACCAAGAGGGTGGTCACAGACTGGAACAGACTCCCCATGGAAATAATCACTGCACCAAGCCTGTTGGAGTATAAGGAGCGATTGGACTGTGCTCTTAGTCATATGGTCTGAGTTTTTGGGTAGACCTGTGTGGTGCCAGGAGTTGGACTTGATGATCCTTTTGGGTCCCTTCCAACTCGGGATATTCTATGATTCTATGTTGCAAGGCGGGTTCCCCTGTGAAGAGCAACTGAAAGGTGAATCTGGGGCCCTGAGAAGCTCTGTCCCAAGTGACAGGCACCTGTGAAGATGCTGTGGTCTGGGTGAGCCAGAGTGAGTCTGAGGAAAACCTGATCATTGCTGACCAGCACTGTGGAAAATAGAAAGACCATAGGATTTCCAGGGGTATTTGGAATATCCAAGTAGAGGCAACATGAGTGGTGTGTCTTTAGATATCCCTGATGTTCCTGGAAATCCTTTTCTGTGTGCAGCATATTCATCAGGCAGGGTTCACCAGCAAGAAGGCCTGAAGGAGAAACTCTTGTCTTTCCTGGATTGCCAAAGTGCTTGGTATTTCTGTGGTGAAGGCTTTTGACTTCAAGAAGGTGGACAGGGTTTTTTTGTTGTTGTTGTTTTTGGCTGGTTCGTTTTGTTTGTTTGTTTGTTTGTTTGTTTGTTTTCCTGGCAGCACTTGTTTTTAGGTGAAAACCTGGGTTTTCATTAAGATTAAAAGGCAGTAGTGTTGTTGGTTTTTTTTTGGCTGTTGGTTTTTTGTTTGTTTGTTTTACAGAGTCAGAAAGGCAAGTGGTAATTCTCCCTGATATTAAAAAAAAAAAAAAAAACAACAAAACAAAACAAAAAAACAGTGCTGAATATTGTTTTTTTTTTTTTTTTCATTTTAAACAAGAAGAAAAACAAGAAGAAAATAATGCTATGACTTGGAAGCACTTTTTGAGGGCAATGACTGGGACACATCGTGTTTCTGACACAGACTGCACCTCCTGAAATGTTTCAGAGCTTCATTACCATGTTGCCTTGTTTTCCTCAGTTCAAAGTGGAGGATATGGTATGTTGTGGGAGGAGGAGTCCAGTCAAGGACTATGACTTTACTAGCTGCAGACTAGAAATGACAAGTCCCTTAGGCTACTGTAACGTGTTCAGCTAGTGAGGGCCTGACCCACAGGGTCAGACGCTGGTCCTGGCTCTGTGGGTGGGCTGATGGTGGTGTCTCATTCCTTGAGGTGTGATGTACCACTCATGCAAAAAGTACTTTTGTTCTGTTAAGACAAAAACCTGAAGCCCAAGATACATTGATGGCTATATAAAAAAACTAAGTTGTATTGGTGCTTTTTTCTAAGGTGGTTAGTGACAACACCTGATGAGCCAGAATTTGCTCGCTTGCCCCCACTGAAAGCATTGCAATCAGAAATGGTGACTACTGGAACACATGAAGAAGGCTTGTTCACATTGGAGCAGGAATTAGTTGTTGCTGGACTTGCTTGGTGCTGCTTAGCAAACAAGACCATATATTTCTGGAGCAGCACAGGTTCTCTTTTTGGCTACCCATGGTAGCAGGTGAACCACAGGCTGTACAATAGACTATGTAGGATCTGCTGGTGTGCTGCAGGACCAGCCTGGAGGGATGTGGTCCACACTTCTGCACTGTCGGAGGAAGGGTCCTGTGATGCAGCAGACCTATTCTTCTTGCAATGTTTGTTCTTCTGCCTATTATCTCCCTGAGTAGGGAAGCAGTGAGGCTGGGGTTGTACTTGTTCAGAGCACACATCAGCATCATCTGCCAGCTTTCAGAGGAAGGTTGACCACAAGAGCAATTCATGTAGTCACTGTTGTCTGCCTTCCCCCAGAACCCCAACACAAACACCCAATGCCAGTTGTTTTTAAGGTCTTCTAGAAACAGCTTGGTAAAAGGGTGTGTGTACAGACCTTGGAGGACATTTTGCTAACAAAAGCTGTAAGTCACGTGGACTGTGTTAGATCCCTTTCTTGGTAGCAGAAAAGCAACTGTCACCTGCTCCTCAGTGCTAGGCCATGGGCTTGCTGACCTACCGACTGATGCTGTAGGTTCCTTCCCCTTTTAACCAAGTCAAAGCTTTTCAATTTCTTTGTCCCAGATGAGCTTTTTTGACATGGGGAAGCTGAGGAAAAACACTCGGAACAGTCATACAGTCAGGGGGACATCAGCTCAGTTGTAAAGTCCTTGTAAGAGAGCAGGCTGTTCTGTGGTACCAAAGCGATTATAATGAGAGCCCCAGGGTGACTGGAAAAGTAGCTGACATAAGGGTGTGGAGGATAGTCTAAATCCCATTAGAGACATCTGGCAATATTGAACAGTGTCATGGGGGTGTTTTCCTCATGAGTAGAATCAGCACTGCTGCATGGGTGAGGGGACTGTCAGAAAAGGATGTTTGTGGCTGCCTGCCCTTTGAGCATAGAGAGGGACTCTTTGGGATGAGCCCCAGGCAGGCCCATGCCCCTCAGGAGACACCACAATGCATTTGGGCTCTTTGGGCTGTCCTGTGAGCTGGGCAAGTCTGTGTGAATGCAGCTTGTTTCAGCGGAAGCCAGGGAAGAGTTATAGATATGCTCAGGGAGAGCTACTCCTCATACTGAATTGACTTATGAGACAGGATGACCATGGTGATTCTTTACTTTCTCCCCTCTCCTTTCCCCTCTGTTATGCTTTTTTTTTTTTCTTCTCCAAAGGCATGTTACTTAACTATGGGATTGTGGAAAACTTGTTAGCAACAGCTCAATCACACTCAAATAACGAAAGCAGCATAGCTTGCCCCAGCCTGTGTGCTCCTGTTTATTTTTCCTCAAATCTTCACCTGCCTCACTACAGAGTTGGAAGAAGGGAGCTGTGATGGGGATGTAAGAGTCTTTGATTTCTGTAAAAGTCGTGTCCACTGGAGGAGGAATGAGGCCTGCCCTGTCAGTATCTGCTATGTTAGCATGGGAGCGAGCCTGAGGAGAGTCCCAGGAGATGTGGGACCTGGGAGGTAGTGGGTGAGTGCTGGCTGCTGGGCTGTAGCTGCAGGCATGTGCTTTTCCTCTGTGTTCATGTGCCATCCAGCTTGTCCTGCCTCATGGCACAGCTTGAATCCTTGGTGTGTGCATCTCAGCAGCACTGCAGGGTCAGTGCTGTGGGTAAAATGTCTCCAAAGAAGAGGAAAGCCCTTATTGGCAGGTGCTATGGAGACAATGTTCTGGGGAGGGGGCTCTAGTATCATCCTCCTGGCTGGGGCTTTCTCATGTTCTGATGGGAGTGCAGGTTGCCCTTGCAGGTTTAATCCTGGTCCTTTGGACCAGCTATCTCCTCTGACCACATCTCAGAGAACATCTTTAGAAGCTATTATGTGGAATGTCTGTAAAATACTGTTTTGTCCCAGTGACTTGTCAGGACTGGCTGACCTTCAAAAGCTTTGCTGCAGAGACAGCCAGTCCTCCCAAAAGTGTCTTCTGATGCAGTTCAGGCTCACAATGACTACATTTGTCAGGAATTAGCTTAGTTTTCTACTGTCTGCCTGGAAAGCAAGGAATGGGCTTGCCCTCTGATGGCACATGCAGGAGAAGAAGGGTTTAAGAATCGAGGACAGACGTGACTAGTTTCACTGACACCTCTCTACCCCATAGAGGACCCACTCCATGACCCTGGCAGGTCACAGAGACATGAGTTTGGCTGTGTGAGAACCTGCCTGTTCTCTTGAACCTGCATCTGCCTGGTTCCACACCTGCTTACACTGTCAAGAGTGCAGAGCCATCCCTTGCCTGAGGGATCCCAAACTGTCCTGTAGGAGCCCAGCCTTCCTCCAGAGTCAGACGTGTTCATTGCCTGGGGATGACCTCAAAGAGCACCTGAGCTGAACCCTTTTTTCACTGTCCTTTTGATCTCTGAAAGCAGGTGGAAAAACTGGGGCTTTCTGACACTTCCTGACAGCAGAGAGGCTGAGTGTAAGCTAGAGTGTTTCTGGGCTGTTCTCCAAACCAAGATCAGCCACGTTGCACAAGAAAACACTCTGCTGCTGCAGTTTCTGCTTAGAGCTTGTGATGGCAGCACGTAGAAGGTGACTGGTCTCTAGGGAATAGCAGGCCTTAACGAGTTTGGGTAGCCTGTGCAGGGAGCAGCTCCACTTTGTCTCCAAACTGCACTGTCTGAGGACCAGTTGCCAGCTACATTGGAGGTAAAATTCTCCTGCACAAGCCTTTTTAGCAGGAATAGCTGCAGTTTGGATACCAGCAGGACTGTGGACTTGTTTATATTGCTGTGTCTCTGCCACGAGAAGGCAAAAGCAGAAGACATCTTGAAGTGCACAGCCGTGTCATGTTTTTTCACAGCTCATTCTCTAGTGGCTTTCACTGCTGTAGAGCACAGTATCCCCATAGCACTGCATGCAAGGCAGAGACACCTCTGCTCCTTTTCCAGGGGAGCTACTGAAGTTCAACATCATTAGGATTACGTTGAAGACCAAGAGATCTGATCAGGAAGTTAGCCGTCCATCAAAGGGCTCGGTGCTGGGGCCAGTCCTCTTTAATATCTTCATCGATGATCTGGACGAGGGCATTGAGTGCACCCTCAGTAAGCTTGCAGATGACACCAAGCTATGCACATGTGTCGATCTGCTTGAGGGTAGGAAAGCTCTGCAGGAGGATCTGGATAGGCTGCACCGATGGGCTGAGGTCAACTGCATGAAGTTCAACAAGGCCAAGTGCCGGGTCCTGCACCTGGGGCGCAATAACCCCAAGCAGAGCTACAGGCTGGGAGAGGAATGGTTGGAGAGCTGCCAGGCAGAGAAGGACCTGGGAGTGATGGTGGATAGTTGGCTGAATATGAGCCAGCAGTGTGCTCAGGTGGCCAAGAAGGCCAACGGCATCCTGGCTTGTATCAGGAACAGTGTGACCAGCAGGGCTAGGGAGGTGATCGTCCCCCTGTACTCAGCTCTGGTGAGGCCACACCTCGAGTACTGTGTTCAGTTTTGGGCCCCTCGCTACAAGAAGGACATGGAGGTGCTTGAGCGGGTGCAGAGAAGGGCGACGAAGCTGGTGAGGGGCCTGGAGAACAAGTCCTACGAGGAGCGGCTGAGGGAGCTGGGCTTGTTCAGCCTGGAGAAGAGGAGGCTCAGGGGCGACCTTATTGCTCTTTACAGATACCTTAAAGGAGGCTGTAGTGAGGTGGGGGTTGGCCTGTTCTCCCACGTGCCTGGTGACAGGACGAGGGGGAATGGGCTAAAGTTGAGCCAGGGGAGTTTTAGGTTAGATGTTAGGAAGAACTTCTTTACTGAAAGGGTTGTGAGGCATTGGAACAGGCTGCCCAGGGAAGTGGTGGAGTCACCATCCCTGGAAGTCTTGAAAAGACGTTTAGATGTAGAGCTTAGGGATATGGTTTAGTGGGAACTGCTAGCGTTAGGTCAGAGGTTGGACTCGATGATGTTGAGGTCTCTTCCAACCTAGAAATTCTGTGATTCTGTGATTCAAAGGATATGAAAAGATGCTGAGGCCTAATTAGCTTCAATGAATGGAGCAGTCTTGCACCTTCTGTGAGACTCAACAGCCCCATAAAGGACAATTGGGAAGAGGACAAGAGGTTATTTTAGGAACTTTGAGCTGCTCCTGAGGGACAACATACAGCTTTTTTTTAAAGATCTAACCTAGTATTCAGGTTTTGATCATGCACAAAAAGAGAGATTTGATTTAAATGAAAAATAGACAGAACCAACACAAAGCGCTGTATTTATGCTTTGGATCATGGCAGTGACTGACATTAAATCTTATTTGCCTGTATTTTCAACACCCCAGCTGCTGTGGAGGTTGCTGCTAGTATTTGGTCCATGGCATGCTAGGGTGGCCAGAGGCAAGGTTTCAGTGTCTTCCATGGTCATACAGTTCAGCTCAGCATGGCAAGGTTTCATGTCAGGGCTGCACAGTATTAGCTGGAGCTTAGGTGCCTGAACTATGTACTTCCATGATAATCTCTGCCTGCAAGCATTGTTGCAGAGTGACTAGGAAGCTGGCCTGAGGTTGGGAGGTTGAAGAAGCCTTAAAGAAGCTCTTTAAGCCTCCCTCTTGGGAGGTCGAAGAAGCTCTTTGTCAGTATATGTTATTGAACTGGGGAAGGAAAGGGTGCGCTATTTTGATTGTATTGTAGTCATCACTGAGAATGATGTTTCTAGAAGACCTGTGATTCAGGTCAGTGGCAGTAAGGCTGGAACACATCTAGAGATGTTTTACGACAGGTTATTTCAACTGTTTCTGTTTGTGCAGTTCTTTGCTTTCCTCAAAGTCTTGTTTTCCTCTAACAAAGTTTAAGGATCTTTTGGTATTATGATTCTGGTCCAGTCAAGCAGTTCCATGATGTGTTTGAGGACTTGATCCAAAAACGTTTCAAAATGGCAGGTGCAAGTGGGAAAAAGACTCCGGTGAGAGCTTTTCTGGGGATGTTTTGAAGCAAAGAGGAGGTGCCAGTCACACAAGCTTGGTTTGTACATGCAAAGGGATGGATAACATTTTCACACACAGCACGTGTAGGTGCCTGCATGCCCAGGGGATACCCTGAGAAAGAAAACAAACCCTACTGCACTGAGTTTTGCACTGCTATAAGGAAATAACTGCCAAAGCATTCTCTTTTAAGATGCCTATCTCAAACGTTATGTTTTACAGGAAGAAGAGTGATTTTTTTTTTCTTCTTTTATATTCCATCAAGGGTTTCTGAGCGTTTGTGTTCATTCTTCAAGATTTTTGTCCTTGTCATGTGGACTCAGACTTCCTCCAGAAATCATTTTTTTATGAAGGGCAGCACAAGTATGGAAGGGAAAGTCTGTCCTTTCTGCAAAGAAGAAAAATATAAGGGGCAGGGATAGAGGACGGAGCGGCCACACTGTGACACACGTGTAACAGTGTCTAGGGCTGCCTACAGACAGAGAAGGTGAAATATTTTGACTGAAAGAATGATGTTAAGTGTAGATGATGAATGATTAGGCCTTGGCTTGAAATGTCCGATTTATGTCTTCCTGGCTGCAGAACTGCTATGCTTGTACTTGTGCTATGATTATTTCCCAGTCACCCATCTGGAAAGAGGCCAGATTTCCTATCCAATAATCTATTTCTTCCTTCAGAAAGTACTGTTTGATTGCAAGGATGCTCATTTCAGCTCAAAGATGCTGTTCAGAGGCAGGTGTAGGAGCAGTGTGGCTAGAATCACTTTTTGATTGTGCTGCATAAGAAAGAGCAGCCAAAAAAATGCTCATGAAAGAAATGAAGGGTTGAATTTTATGACCCTCTTTTCTGTCCATTGCTATGTGGTTGGGTAGTGAAAGGGGCCAAAACAGCTTCCGGGGAAGCAAAAGAGAAATCAACAAATATTGGTCCCATCCTTTCATCATTGTTAGGAAGAATGTAGTGAGTGGAGAATGTGAAGAGGAATAGAGATCCAGCTTGTGTTCAGACAAAATGTCTCATGCCTCATTTCTGTCAGCTTCCAAGCATCTCTTTTATATCTTGTTATTCTGATATTCACTTACTAATGTTTCTCTTGCAGCAGAGCTTCTGCCATGGATCAGCAGCTGCTGTCATCTCAGCATAACAAAGAATATCCCTGATGTGCTGAGTTAACTGTCTGAGCAGAAGATCAAGAGCTGAGGACTTACAAATCTTGCAGATTGAGTGGAAGACAGTGTGAAAGGTGATTGTTTCTTTGTCAATATTTGAAATACGAAGTGTTGATATTATTTATAACTTTTTGTAGATGCAAACATATTTTCTGATTCATTTTGCATTTGGTCCACCTGCAGCCCACAGTTCTTTACAGCATTTGAACAAGTAATGAGAATGGTGGCTACAGGCTTTCTGTAACTTGGAAGGTATGATATTAAAATTACTAATGAGCCGGCTTTGTAGAGCAGAGGTAGACTGGCAGGTTATGTTAGGGGTCTGGAAGCTGACCTGACCTTCACATCTTCGAAAGAAACAGCATTTTTTTTTTAAACGTTTTTAGGTGCAAATAAAGTCATAATGAGTTAAATAAATCTGAGCCAGAGGATCTCAGTGCCACAGTTCTTCATTTCAGTAGGACTAAAACAATCACAGAATGCTTTGGATTGAAAGGGACCTTAAAGATCATCTAGTTCCAGTCCCCCTGCTGTGAGCAAGTACACCTTCCACTTGACACCTTCCATTAGACCAGTTTGTTCAAAGTCCCATCCAACCTGGCCTTAAACACTTCCAGGGATAGGGCATCCACGACTTCTCTGGGCAACCTGTTCAAATATGTCACCACCCTCGTATTAAAGAATTTATTCCTAATATCTAATCTAAATCTACGTTCTTTGAGTTTAAAACCATTGCCCATTGTCACTACACTACCAGCTAAAGAGTCCCTCCCTGTCTTTACCCCTTTAGGTACTGGAAGGCTTGTGTAAGTTTTCTCCAGAGCCTTCTATTCTCTAGGCTGAGCAACCCGAGCTCTCTCAGCCGGTCTTTGTAGGAGAGGTGTTCCAGCCATCGGAAGATTAGAGGATGAGAGCAGCCCTTTGGACGATCAGAGATAATTCTTGTGGCCCTCCTATGGACCTGCTCTAACAAGTTTCTGTCCTTCTTGTGCTGGGGGCACCAAAGCTGGATGCAGGGCTCCAGGCGGGGTCTCCCGAGAGAAGAGCAGAAGGGGAGAATCACCTTCTTCACCCTGCTGGCCATGCTGCTTTTAATGCAGCCCAGGATGTAGCTGGCTTCATGGGTTGCAAGATCCACTTGTAACCAAGTCTGTATTCATGTTTGGGATTGTCCCAACCCAGGCACAGGACCTTGCACTTGACCTTGGTGAACCTCATGTTTGCACGGGCCCACCTCTTAAGCTTGCCAAGGTCCCTCTGGATGCTATCCCTTTGTACAGCATGTCAACTGCATTACACAACTTGATGTCATCTCCAAAAATGTTGAGAATCACAGAATCACAGAATTTCTAGGTTGGAAGAGACCTCAAGATCATCGAGTCCAACCTCTGACCTAACACTAACAGTTCCCACTAAACCATATCCCTAAGCTCTAAACGTCTATTAAAGACTATCTAAACGTCTATCTAAACGTCTTTTCAAGACTTCCAGGGATGGTGACTCCACCACTTCCCTGGGCAGCCTGTTCCAATGTCTAACAACCCTTTCAGTAAAGAAGTTCTTCCTAAGATCCAACCTAAAACTCCCCTGGCGCATCAGCATTATGTCATTCTCCAAGTACCTGTATTTGGATTTTGCAACTTGGGTGATGTAGCTTGCTGGTGAAGATTGAGGCAAAGAAGTTGAGTTCTCCATGTTGATTGTAGGCAGGTCTCCTGTACCACTCATTGTGGGGTGCACAGTTTTTTATCTATCTTTGTTGTCCTGTGTACTTGAAGAAACCTTTGGATTATTTTTTCACATCTTTGGCCAAGTTCAGCTCCATCTGTGCCTTGTGGTTCCTGGTACACTTCCAGTGTTCTCAGGCCATCTCTCTATAATCTTTCCAGCATGTGTATCTCCTGCCTCTGCACTTTGTTTTTGCTTTGAGTTTGGCTAAGAGGTTTTGACTTAGCTAAACTGGTCTCCTGTCTTCCCTGCCTGACTTCTTGCATGTCAGGATTGAGAGCTCTTGTGCCCGAAGAAAAATGTCTTTAAATATCTCCCAGCTCTCATTCTCCCTTTCATCTCTTAGGGCAGTTTCCCAAGAGATCCCATGAACTAGTCCCCTAAACAGCCTAAAGTTTGTCTTTCTGAGGTTTAGGGTGTTAACTCTACTTTTTGCCTATCCTGTATCGCTCAAGATTGAGAATTCTGCCAGGGCATGTTCACTACAGGCCAGGCTACCTGCAGTCTTGAGCTGTCCCGTAAATTCTTCCACATTGGTGAATAACAGGTCTGGCAACATCTCTCTTCTTGTTGGTCTTCCCATCATCTGTACTAAGAAGTTATTCTCAACACACTACAATAGTCTCCTTGACTGCTTGCAGTTTGGTGTGCCACTTTTCCAGCAGATATCAGGTTGGTTGAAGTCCCCTAGCAGGGTCAGGGCCTGTGAGCATGATATTTACTGTTGCTGAAGAAAGAACTCCTCTCAGCATCCTCTCCTTGATTGAGTGGCCTGTAGTAGATATAAACCACAAATTTTCCTTTGTTGGCTTAGTCTCTGTTTTTCATCCATAAGCTCTCAATCTGTGCGTTGCTGTTCTCTGTGCAGCCAGTTCCATTTTTTGCATAGGGCATTTCCCATACCTTTCCTTCCTTGCCTATCCCTTCTGAATGGTTTATAGCCATTGCTTGCTGCACTGCAGTCATTTGATTCATGCCATCAAGTTTCTGTGACAGCAATCAAATTGCAGTTTTCTAGCTGGGCAGTGGCTATCAGCTCCTCTTGTTTGTTACCACATACTGTGTGCATTTGTGTATAACAGCACTTCATTTGGGTCTTTGACTGCCTAACCTTTTTCACAGAACCTATTTTGGAGGGTTGGGAGTCATTCCTTACTACCCTGGTAGATGCACTTTTTCACCACGTTGCTTGTGTCACACCCCATCCCATAGGTTTCACAGTAGGAGGTATAAGCACAAGGAACAGGTTGGCTGAGTGACCATTTTCATATTGCTTAACTAGAACTTTTAATTAGAAGATCCAGAATGAGCCATTCACTTCACTGATTATTTCTGGAACCACATATGTTCAGAGTTCTAGCATTAGTAGACATCAGTACTCTAGATCAGTTTTACCAGAGACAGGTTTAAGTTTATGGACTTCATTTAGAGAAATTCATTTGAGATCATTTATGAACTCAATTTAAGTTTGTGAGCTATGTGCAGAAGCTTGCACTGGCCACTCAGTTTTCTGCTTCCTTACTGCTCTACGTTTAATTTCTGTGGTTATATTAATCCCAGGAAACCCCTCACAATGAGGTGATATACTAGTTATCTGCCTTCCGAAGGCAGTCAAGGGTCAATTCTTGAAGGACAAGAAAATCATCAGCAGGAGCGAGCATGGATACACATTGGGGAAGTCATGCTTCATTAATATGATAAGCTTCTATGATGAAATGACCAACCTGATGGATGAGGGGAAAGCAGTGGGCATTATCTACCTGGACTTTTTAAGGCTTTTGACACTGCCCCCCATGAGAACCTCATAGAGAAGCTGCTGATGTACAGGTAAGATGGGCAGACAGTGACGTGAATCAAAAACTGGCTGAATGGCTGGGCCCAGAGTTGGAAGTTCACGTTGGAAGCCAGTAACTAGCGCTGTATACTAGGGGTCAATACTGGGTCCAGTCCTGTTTTAGTGTTGTCATTAATGATCTGGATGATGGGGCAGAGTGTACCCTCAGCAAGTTTGCAGATGACAAAACCAGGAGGAGTTGCTGATAGGCTAGAGGGTCATGCTGCCATTCAGAGGGACCTTTACAGGCTGGAGAAATGTGCTGTTGGGTTAGGAGCCTCCCAGAGTTCAATAAGGGGAAGTGCCAAGTTCTGCCCCTGGAGAAAACCAGCTCTGGGCACCAGGACATGCTGGGGGCCACCCAGCTGGAAAGCAACCTGGCAGAAAATGCTTAGGGGGCCTGGTGGATGCCAAGTTGAACATGAGCCAGCAATGAGCCTTCACTGTAAAGAAGGCCACCTGTACTCTTGGCTACATTAGAGAAAGAAAGTATTGCCAAGCAGGTCGAGGAAGGTGATCCTTCCCGTCTCTCCAGCACTTGAGAGGCCACACCTAGTGCGCTGTGTCCAGTTCTGTGTTCCCCAGGGCATTCATGGAGCTGCTGGAGAATATCCAGCAAAGGGTCATGAAAACAATAAAGGAAATGGAGCGTCTGTCTTATGAGGAAAGGCTGAGAGAGCTGAAACTGTTCAGGCTGGAAAACAGAGTGCCTGAGAGGAAATCTCAATATGTATAAATACCTGAATGGAGGGTGCAAAGATGGAGCCAGAATCTTTTTCAGTGCTGCCCAGTGCCAGGACAAGAGGCAGTGGGCACAATCTGAAACACGGGAGGTTCCCAGTGAACATCAGGAAGCACTTTTCAACTGAGCAGTAGTAGCACTGGATGCCCAGAGGGGTTTAGAGTCTCCCTTTTTGGAGATATTTAAAACCATCTGGATGTGGTCCTGGGCAGGACCACATTAATTGGAGATCCCAGGCATTTCCCATAGTCATAAGAAAGCTCAGTTTTCCCTTTCTGAGAGAACAAATTGCAGGATCCAGATACCTTGAGAAAGGACTGCAGAGACTACTAGGTTGTTCTCTGCTATGAGAATTTAATGCAGTATAACCACCACTCTGGACAAAACAAAAGTGCAGGCACGGGAAACAGGAGTTGTGAGTTGGTGGTGTTAAATCTTCTAGGCACTGTTCAGACTTTTCTATCTTTTATGATTTTTTTTTTCCTGTGATTTCTGTCACTTTCAGATAAATGGAAGATTTGGAGACTAACTTAATCCAGACACGTAAAGCATGTCGAATAGAGCAAATGGTAGCGAAATGGCTTCATCGCTCCCGGGATGGTGCGTCCAGGTAAACATTGTATTTGTTGATCAGCTTTGATCAGAGACAGCACAAGCTTGTTTCCAGTGAACGTGGAGAGTCATAGGTCGCAGTTCTCGCTCAGTGTTACAGTTCCTTCAAAATATGCATACTGCATTCCATAGAAATAAGCAGTGTTTTCAAGCATCTCCCTCATTTTCAAGTGGGCCAAATGTTCCTTCTTTCACCCATTCCTATTTTGTGAACCATACCTACAGAAACACAATACTGTTCAATGTGAAATGTGCTTCTCTTGAAGATGGGCTTGGAACTCTTGTGTCTTGCCATTGGCCCAGGTCTTAAGGACAAGGCAGTGTTGCATTTGCAAGAGATCGTGGCCCGTATCTGCTTTGCTTTTCTAAGGTCTGTGAATCAAAATTAAACTGGATGGAATCCTGGCAGGAGCTGAGAGCTGCAAATTCTCTCACCACATTGCTGGGTGAAGGTGTTGCTTGGACCCATGGAGGTCAGGGCTTGCTGTGGGGCTCACCTGGATTTCTCCTTCCGTGCAACCACTGGACTGAGGTGGCTGAAAGAGTTGTGGCTGCAACTGCCTGGTACTGCTGGCCTGTTATCTTCACACTTCCCTGGAGCCCAGGGGAGCACTGCTGGCCTGCCCACCATGGAGACTCCCATGGGTACCCAAAAGAGTTCTGACCTCTATGTATATTTGTGCAGCCCATTGAAATCGGGGGGTTGTGGAATCTAAGCCCCTTTGATAACATTTTTTCTGACTATATCTTAATTAATCACCAATTTCTTGTCTCACAGTGGCAGACTGCCTGTGACAAATGCCACCACGGATGGCAGAGGCCAGCCTGCCAGCCATGTCAGGCTCACTGTCACGGTGTACAAAGACTTGGTCCTCCATCACTATGGCTTTGAGATTTGCCCAAACCTTCCTCTTACAATTGCATCTGTCACTGCAGGTAAGCACCATTTTCTTCTCCCTACAAGCATATGTGTGAGAAGCCTGAGCTGTCCCAAATAGCCTTTGTGATAAACTTCTGCCAGATGCCTATGGTTAGCACGTGAACCTTGATCTCTGAAGAGAGAAAGCCTGTGTGCCCGTGACATGCAGAGTGCTTGAACTGATTGAGTCTGATTTCTCACAGCACAGAGGAAATCTAAAACAGTGCCAGCTTCACCATGAATTGTTTGGTTGCACTCAGACACAGCTGATCTTGAGAGACACAAAAAGCTGTTTGAAAGAAAAGTTCTTTTTGGAGTTGAATTTGAAATGCCAAGGAAGAATTTTATCTAATCTTACAGTTCTTACTCTGCAGTGAGATCCTGTTGCCGAAAATGCTGTCTGGGCTTAATGCCCTGTAATAGAGAGAGGATCACTGCTAGATACAGGCAGTCTAGCTGGAGTTCTGCTTAGGTCGAGCAAATCAACTCTTCCCCATAAGAAGGGACATAACTCTGCTTCTAAGGTGTTTTTTGTTGTTTGTTTGTTTGTTTGTTTTTTTTCCTAATAGATACACAAAAATCTTGCTTTGTACCCCCATTGGTAACAGTCTGACAGCCAGAGGAAAAACTGCCCAAGCTGGACAGGTAGATGGTGTGGGAAAGGTAGCTGAAGAGTGGTCTGGGCTCTGACTCCAGCAGGCTATGTAGGCTGTGACATCCCCCCATGTGAAACCTGTGACTAAATTAGCTGAATATTCAAGGGTAAAAAGTGTAGATGGAGTGGTTTTTGTTAGGCTCTTCTTTTTTCCTAATCTGAAAGCATCAGTGTTTTAATAAAACAGACACAGAGAAACTTCTCCTTTTAAGTCTTGGCCATGGCTAAAAGTCCTGTGTTTAATTCCAACCCTTTGTCTTTGTGTTCTGTGTTTTTCTGTGTGCCAGGGTGCTGGGTGCTAGTGTGCTATGTGGGCAAACCTGTCTGGTTGAGAAATAAAATACCTTGACCAGTAGGCTTGTGGTAATGGAGCCAGGGGCTGCCTGCACAATTCTGTTCTTCAGACCAGAAGTCTGCCTGCTCTGTAGCCTCTTGGGTCCTGTGGCTGTTAGTCTTCAGAAAACCTCTTTGTGGGTCTTCCCAGCAACCAGTGTGGTTGAAAAGACCTCCATGCTCTCCTGGGTGGCCAAGGGCCATCATTATGCCAGGAGCGTAGCCTCTCTCTCCCAGGGAGAGGTGTAGCAGGCAGTCTGGTGATCCCTCTCAGTCATCCTGTGGCCTCCCAAGATCCTATGAACATCCCCACTATGCCCAAGGCACACAGTGCCTGTGAGTGCTATATAATGCACTGTGACAATGGACAAGGCACGCACAAGAGGGTTGCTAAGAGGTTTGGTGGCCAGAGAGCAGCCCAGGCTAGGTGGTGTGAATACAGGCTGAGTGTACCAGCTCACATCAGGGCCCCAAGCCTCTTGGCCCCTTTTTATTTTGCCACACAGAGGGAGTTGCTGAGGCAAGCGGGTGGTGGGTGGGAAGAGGAGAGCTCAGTGTGCATCCCCCGGGAAGGAGGTCTGCCAGTCCATGACTAACAATGTGCCAATTGTCCACAGGGAGCACTGCTGATGGGAAGCTGCTGCCAGGTGACCAGCTCCTCCGGATAAACTCCACCATGGTAGAGGACATGTCCATTGAACGGGTGGCTGACATGATCAGGTATGGTCCTGTTCACCCTGTCCGGACAAGGGGACGGGGGCAAAGAGTGGAAGTGTGGGAACCCACTTTCACCAGGGTTTACAACGGTACGAGCAGCTGCTGACCCTGGCTGATTGCATCTGTCTCTGTTACAGGGAGGCTGGTGACGAGCTCTTCCTAACCGTCCTGCGCAGCACGTCGGTAAATGGCTTCTCGAGCACTCTCAGCAGCTGTGCTTCCCATCCTGGGCAGCCCTGGGAAGGTGGGGCAGATGGGGTGGCTTGCAGGATGCATGGGCTTGGCCGAAGCTGTGAGGGAGCTGCAAGGAACTACTGTGCACACCTGTGCCTTTTGAAGAGCTTCTAGGGATAATCAGTGGTAATGCCTCACAGCTCCCCTGGTCAGGGGGCAAGAGCCCCCACAGAATCTGCCCCATGCGGGGGGCTCAGTGAGTGATTTGGAGCTAGAGGCATCCTGAGAAGGGCTCAGGAGGTGCCTGGCCATGGTTCTGCATCAGCCGCCTGTGAGCCAGGAGGGCATGGCCATGGGGAGGCCTCCCCCAAGGCCACAGGCATCTCACCCAGCATGCCATGTCTCGTGCCAGCCTGCCAGGAGCAGCATGGGTGCTACCCACGTGCCACAGCTGTCTTGGCCCCAGAGGGGTCAGGAAGCCTTCTACACTCCAGGACTTGTAAGGCAAATGCTGAGGCTGTGGAATCCCCCACCACCACCCTGCCCTCACCCTCAGTGCTCCTTTAAAGCTCTTGAGTTTTTCTCAAGCCTCGGGTGCTTTCTAGCACTCCTTCTGACTGTGGGAAAATGTTTATCCCTTTTTCTCTGGGCTCTGCCTGCCTATTCAGTACTGAATCACCTGAGGATTCAGTACTAATCACCTGAGGATTTCCCCTTGATAGTTCAGCAGGCCCTGTGACTGAGCTGAGCAAAGGGCTGGCCTATAAATTCCTCCCCTGCTCTTTACTCTTCCATCTCTCTCCTGAGCAAGCAAGCCTGCTTGTGCCGGCTGGGTTGTGCTTCCCTGATCTATCTCTAGGAAGGTCTGGGACCTGGGTGTTGATCCTACTTTGGGAAGAGAAGCCAAGTTTTAGTACAAACTTTAGTGCTGGTTGCCCATTCCTACAGTGTAAAAATCACCAGCAGGGGTGTACTGCCAGCATAAATTGTGTGCCAACATAGATTTCAAAGTGGGTAGAAGCTGAGCTGCAAAGCAAGGACAAAATTGGGTTTGTGTGCTTTTTGGCTTCTTTTGATGTATGACAGTGGCCTGTAGGAGATAATTTTTTTTCCCTCTAGCAAAGCATTTTGGGAAGTTATTTTCGTTTGATTGTTTGGACTTTTAAATTTAGCTCTGTTCTTTGAAAAAAGAAAATGTTTGGTTTCCTTCAGAATTGTTGCTGGAGCTCTCAGGCTTAAGGTTAATGAGGTTTCTTGACAGTTCAGTGAAAATGCACTAAAGACAAAGCCTCCTAAATACCTTTTTCCTGCACAAAGTCTCCTAGGTGTTGGCATTGAACAGATGTGCACAAAGCCAAAGTAACAGAAAAGTGTTAGGCAAATCCCATGAGTGGTGGCTTCCTGTCTTTTATTAATTTGATTTCCCATGTCCAGTACATCAGTAAGTCTTGCCAATGCTTGGTCTAGCTTTGGAGATAAAAGATAAATGAGAGATGTACAAGACTTGAATGTCAGCCAGCAAGGGGAAATGCAACTGCTTTTCAGAGAAAAAGAGATTAGAAAAACCCTTTATGAGATTTGGAAAAACCCTTCACAGGCCTTTATGCATTGCTTTAGAAGCAAATGGGACACAAATCCATTTTTGTCTTTTCCTTTGCAGGTCACTTTAAGGACACCTCCAAGTACAGCCACAGCTTATCTCTTGGGTTTGGGGTTGGCTCTTGCCCCACTCTGAAGGCAGCTGTGCTTAGAGCTGAGAGGTAACAACTCCCACTGATGGCTATCAGACCCTCTGACGTGGCTGCTCTGGCCATGCCAGACAGGATGGTCCAGGCTTTCCTGGGAGTAGCTGATGGGCATGATGCTCTCTGTGCCCTGACAGTCTCTAGAAGGACTTGCTGGCAGGGCACAGAGACTCCTGCCCACCTCTCTTCCTCTGTCCTTGCCAAATGCGCTTGGAATAAGATGATTCTGTGGCAGGCTGGGAGGCATTTGTGCATCTGCTGAGACTGTGATAAGTGCTCCACCTGGAAGCTGTTTGGGTGGATACTAAGAGATGCTGTCTCTGATCACCTGTTGGCATCTCTGTAGGGAATATCATGGTTTACAAGAGGAGGGACCTATTGGTACAAAAACCTAGTGGTTCCGGTTCCTAAGCTCATGTTATCTCTTGTGAAAGTGTCATGGTGAAATTGTGGTTATGTGACAGCAGCACGATGACATCAAGTTGTCTTTTAGCCTTGCAGTTTTCCTTAAAACACTTGCAATAGGTCAGTATGCTCTAGAAATTGCATCAGTGCTACATACACTGCTGTGTTCATGTGATATGCTGATAGAAGAGTTTTCGTCTATGACTTCAGGCACTCTGTGTGTGACAGTTTATGGTATCCTGTGTTGATACCCATCACAAGCCAGCTGTTGGGTTAACAGGTTTTCTGCAGGATCCTGGTTGCGTTGCAGGAGCTGGGCAGATGCTTAAACACAGTAACTGTACAAATATGTAGCGAAATTGGTTGTGCACAGTATGTGTTGCATGTTTGTCCACTTGTTATTGGGCAGCTGGGTTTGGGCTCAGTGACTGCCCAGATAGGTCTGAAATCCTGCAGCATGCCTGGATTGTGCAGGAAGATGAGAGGCTCCTAACGTCTCCCGCTTCTGTAGGTGCGAGGTGGTGTGGTGGAAGCAGCATTGGCTGTGATTGCACCCATGACTATACTGTGGGCTGCTCCTTCTGTGCATGGGTACAACAGGCCAAGCTGCCAACTGAGTGCTGTTATCTTTTCAGGGTGGGCCTAAGTCATCGTTCCTCACTGCAGAGAAGAGGGCAAGGCTGAAAACAAACCCTGTGAAAGTACGTTTTGCAGAGGAAGTGCTGGTGAATGGACACACACAGGTCAGTGGGGTATGGCTGCACATGGGCACTGTGAGCACTGGTGCTGAGAAGAAATGGGTCCCATGCTGGGCTGGGTCAACATGGCCAGGACCCACAGAGTGGCTGTACCTTCACTGTGCTTGTCTGACTTGGATTTTCATCCAGGCATTTGGTCCCATCTTGTTTCCTGTGCTCCTCGGTGAAGTGCTGGCATCTCCAGAAGGCTTTATCTTTCATTTTCTTATTAGGGCTAATGAAAAATATCTGCATGTGCTACTTCTATCCTTTTGCCACTTAAAGTTTAAGTAAACTTTATGCAAGCATTAGACAGCTGTGACACTGCCACCAAGGGATGTACTAGTCATCTCTTGAATTGCCATTCTCTCCGTAGTAAACCTAGACTAAAGTTTGGGCATGACAAATCCTAACCCTAAAGATAAGAGGTGAATCCTGCTGTCAGTGCTGGTTCTTTTTCTGCCAAAGTACCTGGGTTATCTCCTCCTGGCCCTGGCCAAATGTATCGTGACCCTGAAAAACTGCAGACTCCTGTTTCAGTAAATACACCACTCTTATGATCTTAATGGAGCATTAATGCTGATGACTAAATTATCTCTATGGCAATTGGAAGGAACCCAGAAGCTGCCTTTTGCAGTTGAAACCTGAAACATAACAATTATGTTTAGAAACATAAATTGTTGATGAGCCTCAGCACTACCCAGCCTCCATTTTATGTTACGAGCGCAGTACGTATTTCCATACAGCTGAATGATATGCAAGAGTCAGGTCCCTCAGGATCATGAAGTCAGCATCAGTCAATGCATTACTAGAACCTGTGGGCCTAGCTGTAATCTGGAGTAAATCAAGCTTGTACCAGACAAAACATGAGGGGTACAGGCTTAAGCAATAGGTGAGGCTTTCAGAATGAATTTGTAGTAGTCTATCAGAGCCTGCATGAAAGGAGAGAAATCCCATCTGGATATTCTAGTCAGCTAATTGGATCTGACCAGGAAAGTGATGATACTTAAATTGTAGATGAGAATTTATATATAGATTTCAAGTTCTGGCTGCACAAGGTGATATTCATATGACAATATGTGGAGCTACTAGAAAAATATTGGATTAGGTGTAAACCAGCACAACTTTTCTGAAATTGTTGGAGGAAGCAAAGGCTGTCAAAAATGTGATGTGTTCATGTTACTTAGCATGAAAGAGTTAGAGCTTGTGCTCAGGAGCAGTGGCAATGTTTGCTCATTTTTCTCAGTGGTGACTGTAAGTTGTTTGAACCCAACAAAACAGGCAGTGGAGAAACAAGGAACAAAATTCAGAAGTGTCTTTATATTCTTACTTGTGGTACTTACATGGCATATGGACTCACTATCAAAAGCAATTAAGGTTGTGAGATTTATAAGGTGTTGCACAGCAAATGAAACATAAGAGAGGTCATCTTCAAAATGCCATTTTCAGCCTTGGGAATGTCGTGAGAAGTAGAATGAACTGCTTTAAAATTGGAGGAATATGCTGCTTCGAGAACATAAAGATGTGCTGAATGTCAAGTCCAAGGATGGAGGAGTAAGCTTTCTCAGGACGGAAGAAGAACAAGAACAAGGCTAAAAACAAGAAGGAAGGTGCAAATAACCTCTACTAAAGGAAGAACTCTAGACAGCTCCAGAAAGAATATAATATGTTCCCAGTTCTTTCACAGAGCATTCAAGGGAGGTGCTTTTTTGGTAGCATGGATGATTTAAGTATGTCTCGAGCTGAAGGCATGGCTGCTGCCAGTGGGAGGAAAGTGTCAGAGTGGGAGGTTAGTGCCCAGTAACAGGAAGATGTCTTTTCTGACAGCCATTTCTCCTTCTCTGATAAGGCGGGAGGATAGCTCTCAGCTTTTCTGTATCTGTCAGGTCTTCCTATGCTATGTGGGAACCAGACAGTGGGCATATCAGGGCCATGTGCAGCTGTTGAACTAGCCGGAGATACCTGGCAAAGGTATTTGTTAGGCTCTCCTTCCCTTGCTCTGTCCTGGGAACATACTTACAGAATAAGTGGTGCTATAAAAGACAGTTGTAAAAGTAGAGAAAGATTTTCATTTGATAGGCTTGAGGAGTGGAGCCATGTGAACCTCATGAAGTTCAGAAGGGCCAAGTGCAAGGTGCTGCACCTGAATTGGGGCAATCACCAATCAGAACAGACTGGATGATGAATGCAGCCCTATGGAGAAGTATATGAGGATATTAGTGGATGAAAAATTATATATGAGCTGGCAGTGTGTGCCTGCAAAAATCTAGTCATATCCTAATATCCACTCTGGTGGTTTTACCTGTCTGGGCAGCCCAAATCCACCATAACTCAAAAAGAAAAAGCAAGAAGAAGGTATGCTGGAAAGAAAAAGAAAAAACAAGTCACAGGTTGAGATAAGGATAATTTAATTAAAAGGAAAAGGAAGAGGGGAAAAAACAAGCAAAGGCTGTGTGGAAGCAGAGAGAGAAGAAAAAAAAAATCTACTTTCCATCAGTAAGCGATGTTCGGTCACAGACTGATGCAGGGCCCTAATAAGCGTAACAGTTGTTTGCAAGGAGAGATGTCTTCATAACGAGATCCCCCCATCTCGTTCCCCTTCCCTACCTTTTATTGCTGAGTGTGACACTGTATGGTATGGAATATCCCTTTTGTTTAGGTCAGCTGCCCTGGTGGTGTCCCTTCCCACCTCTTGCCCACCCCCAGCAGGGTGGCTCTGTGGGGTTTGGAGGGAGTCAGCCAGCACTGCTCAGCAATAGAAAAACACTAGTGTGATACCAACGCTGTTCTAACTGCACGTGCAGAGCACAGCACTGTGTGGTTTGCTGCAGGAAAGGTAGCTCCATCCCAGCCAGACCCAGCACACCTACATAAACAGAAGCATGGCATCGAGGGAGGTGATTCTCACCCTCTTCAATGGTCTCATGAGACCCTGCCTGGAGTGCTGTGTTCAGCCCAGGAAGCAAGACACAGACCTGCTAACGTAGGTCCAGTGGAGGGTCACAAAAATGATCAGAGGGCTGGAACACCTCTCGTGTGAAGAAAAGCTGAGAGGGTTGTTCAGTGTGGAGAAGGATCTTAGGAGACCTTATTGCAGCCTTTCAATATTTTCAATGGGGGTTTATAAGAAAGATAAAGAGAGGCTTTTTACCAAGGCCTGTAGTAATAAGACAAGGGGGTAACAGTTTTAAACTAAAAGAGGGTTGATTTAGATTAGACGTAAGGAAAAAATTTTCTGCTGTGAGGGCAGTGAGGCACTGAAACAGGTTACCCAGAGAAGTTGTGGAAGCCCCGTCCCTGGAGATGTTCAGGGCCGGCTTGGATGGGGCTTTGAGCAACCTGATCTAGCAGAAGGTGCCCCTCCCTGTGGCAGATGGATTGGATCTAGGTGGTCTATAAAGGTCTCTTTCAACCCAGACCATTCTATGGTTTATACTAGGATGTATTGTGTCAGGCAGAGCAGCCTGGTGCCCAGAGGCATAATGTCTAATGATTAATTACTGTTTTCTTTTTTGTTGATGTTCTGCAGGGGAATTCTCTTCTTTGTATGCCAAACATTCTCAAGGTATACTTGGAAAATGGGCAGACAAAAGCTTTCAGGTTTGAGACAAGCACTACCGTAAAGGTAACTTGGTTATCTGTCTTCATTCCCACCACCTCTATTCAGTCCAGTTGCAACAGTGCGTGTAGTGGAACTTGCAACCTCTTAGTTGCACTGGCCAGCTGGTGCCAATTGGATTGTCAACTGCTGCTGATCAAGCTGGATTTTCCTTGTCCTTCCTGAAGGGGAAGCGTTACTTTGGTTCTTTTTCTTCTCAGCAACTGGTTTTCACAGAACTTACAGGAGCTTGGCTAGGAGACCACTACAACTTTGTTAAGTGTGGTTGAAGTTGTGCAAGAAGACAGCTTGCTTGGAGGACTGACAGATCACCAGCTGTCCACACAAACTTTGCTTTCCTAGGAAGCCACATGACCAAATGCAGAGGAGAAGGTTGTTTAATACAGCACTGATGATGTGCATACCTGAGAAGGAGAAAAAGTTTCCTGGTCTGGGACGTGGAGAGTGGAGTCCAGGTGTGTGTATTGTGTGAGCTCAGCAAGTGCACTTTTGCCTTGTTATTTGAAGCCCACGTCCATGTTGCAGCCTCATTTCTGCATTGGTGAAAACATCTTCCCTGCAGGGACTTGAAAACCAATGAACCCCTTGAGATGAAAAGCAGCACCACCTCCCTAGGATTAGTTGTGCTTGGAAGCATCACAGATGAGTTAACCATTATTCTCTTCAAAGTACAAGGCACCAGATTCTAAAGCCATTAATACAACACTTTCCATAATTGTCTTATTTAGATTGAGGCCTAAAAACTGATTTTTTTTCTGGCCTGATCTGCAGTGTTGCTCACTGTTTCTGTTGGAGTTAATGAACTTGGCTCGTTGACATTGATAGCAGGCCGTAATTTCTTTTAAGTGTTAAGTATTATCCTGCAGCAGTGCAGTCACTGTGGAAAGATATGTGATGACCAGACTAGAGATAATTGGGCTGGAAGAATATTCAGGGCAAAGCAAGGAGAATTTATTTGTAATGCAAAGAAAATTTTCTTGAAGAAGAATTTTATTGTCTGCTTCATCCCAACTTCACAAAACTGTTGTGGTCTACTCATGCAGTGAAGTCCCTGCAAACCTTGTGAGAATCATTTGCTGAGCAAATAAAAAGAAAAAAGTGTAATAAAACAAGGAGGCAGTGAGGAGGTGGGGCATGAGTTGAAAAAGGATTTGAATGTACACCTGCAAGGGATTTATTTCTAAAAGATGGATTAGCTCCTCATGTTTGACTTGAGTTTCTCACCTCTAACCTGGAACAACCTTTTCTGTACCGGAGTTGAGTGAAACCCTCACCAGCATCCTCACAGTAACACTCAAATGTGTAAAATACTTCCTGAAATAATTGTTTTCTAAAGTTCCTTTGTTGTGTTAGAGATCCTTGCATAAAACTGATACAAGTCAAATATTTATGCTCACCCCATGAGAACTGAATGCATTGAAGGAGTTCTGTTTCAGTTTGTACTTAGTCAAGCCTTTCATAATGTTTTCTGTTTGCCAAAAACCCATTTATTTCCATGATGCTTAGTATTCCAACAGAACTCTTCATATAACTGAAATATTACATCAAATTTGGTAAGATTTTCACTAATGATTATGGTTTCAAATTCTTGGGGTTTGGTGGAGAAAAATGTTTTTCACCAATTCTTTTCACTTTCTTCAAAAAGTATTGTAGAGTTCTAGAAAGCTAGAATGGTTAACAGCAAACAATCGAACTGAAGGTGACAAAGTGTTCAAAACCACCAAACTTAAAAACTGTAATGCAAAAACTTTGGACATGAAGCAGCCCAGGCAATGCAATTCTAGGACATTAATTTGATGTCTACCACATCTTGAAGATTTGCATCTTACTGCACTCTTAGCAAGCTGCAGTTTCCCTCCCTTGACGTCCTGACCTACTAAAAATAATGTGTTTTCCTGCCTTCATCTGTTCTTCCCATGCTTCCCCTGCAGTTCCTTTGGCTCCCTTCATTGCCCGCTGGATAGCATCAGTGGACATGGGTGGCACTGAACACTGTCCTGCCTGGCCGATGTACGCTTTTGTTGCTTGGCTGTCCTGCTGAGATAGCACAGCAGCTAACCACCAAGCTTGCGTGTGGCATCACAGAGAGTCTGTCATCATCTGTACCTCCACTTCTGATGAACTTACAGGCTTTCTCTAACCTTGAGACCTCTGTGGTCTAGATCATTGTGTTCAGAAGTTGTCAGTGAAGAAAGGAAGGCACTGGTTTACTGTGAAACACCACTAAAAAATCTGCTGCTGTGTTGCTGCAGCAAGCTTGTTCTTGGCTGTGGAGACTCTTGGGTTTGGCCGCTGCCTTTTCATTGCTTTCCCACACAGCTTCCAGAGGCTGACTGGAATCATCTACCCTGAGTGTGTTAGTATTGATCAACAACTATAATTATTTGACCATCCATGTGCCTTCCCTTCCCAGGATATTGTTCTCACCTTGAAGGAGAAGCTCTCTATCCGGAGCATTGCACACTTCGCCCTCACCCTGGAGGAGCAGTACAATGCAGCAAAGGTCCACTTGCTGCATGAGGAGGAGCTCATTGAGCAGGTGTGGAGAACCCCTTGCGTGGCCCCACAGCCGTGCTAGGGGGCACTGATACCAGTGAGTTGTAGCTAGTGAGGTGCAGAGAAGGCCCAACTCCGCAGGTGTCACAAGAGAATGGGCTTTGCCCCATCTCCAGAGAGAGATGCTTCCCTCTTCTCTCTGCTTTTTGCATGTGTTACCACTGCATTAGCCAGAGCCCCCTGAGAAACAGAGCTTTCAGAAGTGCCTTGCTCCCTTTAGAGAACTTGCAAAGCAATACCCACAGGCTGATAGGGCTTGGATTACGTAGAGCAATCAGGGAACAAGTATGTTTTGTGCCACCTATCAGACAGGCCCATCAACACAGAGGATCAGTTGAAATTGTCTTAAAATAGCTGTGTATTGAGCCATTTGCAGTTTCCTTGATAGTCAAAGAGAGTTAACCCAGCCAAACAACAACTTTGATCAAGCTCCTAGCAAGGAAACAAATATGTTGCTAGCTCTGTTAGTAATTCTGAGCTAATCTTATGTGGGAGAATGAGTCTACTTGTGAGTCAACAGTATGAACATGACGCTTTGCTGGTTGGTGATCCACTGTAATGCAGAGAGGTTTGGTAGCTAATACCATCTATCCCTTAAGCATGTGTCTGAGAATTTCTGTGTAGATTTTGTTGATTAACTTTTACTGGATTTGCCCAGAATTAAATATGCTAATATATAACCCAGGGATTTTACATTGTAGTGAAATTATGATGATGATCCAAGTGTCTGCTTTGGGCTGCTGTATCTGAAGACTAAACTTTAAAGCAGAGAAACCTGCCCCTTTGCAATTTTCATATGGCCTTGAAACCTCTGTCATGCTTATGCTACAAATATGAGATCAGTAGATACTAATAAAGTTCTATCAAATGCTGTTTGGGCACTACCACAGGAAGAAGCGAAAACCAGAAAAAGAATCTAAGATATAAATACAGAAGCATCTCCCTGTGTTTGCTAAGGACAGTGGCTGATCTGCAGCCATCCCACTTGCCAGTGCTTTGAATGATTTCTGTGAGTTCATATGAGCCAGGTGCTCAGTATGCATGTATGGAGGGACTGCACCAGTTGTTCTGGCATGATGCTGTTTGTCCATTGCAGGTGGTCCAAAAAAGAGAATCCCACGACTACCGGTGCCTCTTCAGAATTTGCTTTGTCCCAAAGGATCCCTTAGACCTCCTGCAGGAAGACCCAGTTGCCTTCGAATATCTTTACCTGCAGGTGAAATTGAGGCATTTCATAATTCTGGATCTTTTCCCATCCAGTACTCATTTCTTCTTGATGCTGAAGCATGCTTTAAGCCAGTTCAGTTACGTGAATATGAAATGCAGAGCATATAAGAATAAAGCATTTGTACTGAACTTGCAGTAAATTCTTAAATCAGTTTGCGAGCTTGGCTTTTTAACAGAATGACAATGAAATGAGCTGGGTGACTTCCTCTATTTGGCCCATACTAGTCATATAGGAGGTCTTATCCTGACTTCTTTTTGAGCTTTGTAATAGTGACATCATGCTAACTGAGCTGAGTTTGTTCCAGAGCTGCAGCGATGTGCTTCAGGAAAGGTTTGCTGTGGAAATGAAATGCAGTGTGGCGTTACGTCTGGCTGCTCTACACATACAAGAGAGAATCTATGCTTGTGCTCACCCACAGAAAGTATCCTTGAAATACATTGAGTAAGTTCGAAAATTTCTGTGTTACGTTGTGAGTAAGCCTGGAAAAAATAGTGTCATCATCTCTATGTTTGCCTAGTGTTTAGTTCCGGTTAGGAGACTGTTTCTGACCCAAGGAGACTACACTCCGTTCATTTTGCCTGGTGTTTTAACGCAAGGTAGCTAGCTTCCTGAGCCTCCCTGTCTTTAACCTGCTGAGTTGCCTAAATAGTATGGGTATGATAACATCTGAGCATCTCCCTAACCAGGCAGAGATTCTGGTTCAGGAGGGACATCAAATTGCAAATCTCCTGCTTAATTGTGCTTACTAAGGCTGCTTCTGCCAGTATACTGAAATACACAAGCTGTAATTTGGAGAGAGAATAATCACCAACTTTTCACAGTCAGTACTTTACATCCATTCACCCACCAGAACTTTCCCAGAAATACCTAATTTCAGTCCTTATGCGAAATAATAAGATCCGGAAAACTACAGAAAAACCAGCAGGTGTGCTGTGCTGCCTGCCAGTGATGTTAAATCAAACTTTCCCTGAAGACCAGCCCTGCTTTAAGAAATTGTCGTGGGTCAATCATTAAGTAACTGGCATTTGTGCTGTAACTGCACCACAGAGCCAAAACCACCCTATACAGTGCCACTAATTCCCTGTGTACAGCCAGACATACTCGACCACATGCAGTCAGTGGAGAGTGAGAAGCAAGTACAGACAAGTATGCCGTTCTTAGTTGATGGATATTTAATTCTTCAGTTGAGTAAACCTTTCAGCAAAACAGATGTGCCAAATTTTTAGGTGTAGGGGACCAGAGATGTTGAAACATGGTAATCTTGTAACCGAAGTAAAGACAGTTTTCATCCTGCGCGTAGCAAGGACAGACAAGACCAATATGCTTACTGACCTTTTAGATTGTTACCTGCGTAACAGTGGAAAAACAGGCGTTTTACATGAGACCACATGTTCCTCCAGCCCCATCAGCTGGCTGCCATTCAGCATGTTCTCTTGTTGCTGTGGGACAGCACAGTTGGGACCTCTTTTGTTCCCCTTCCTGTCTTTCTGTCAGGAGAGACTGGGGAATTGAAAACTTCATCTCACCAACTCTGCTTCGAAACATGAGAGGGAAGGATATCAAGAAAGCCATCAGCTACCATATGAAGCAGAACCAGATCCTGCTGGACCCTCGGCAGAAGGTAGTATGCGTGGCCTGGGTTTGAGGTGCCTCCTGGAATACTGGAAGCATTTCTCAAGGCCAAAGAGGGCATGTCTTTCCTGTGTGGGTCTCTTCTCTATGTGACTGCTTGTTGTGTTTTTTTTTTTTTCTCCCCTTGTATTTTCATTTTGTAATCTCTGCAGCATATGCACCCTAATTTCCCCATATAGTGTGTTGTGATGCAGTTTGCTTGTGCAGTTGTCAGATGGTAATTGTGGTAATATAGTATGGTCCTATTCAGATTTATTGCATATGGAAAGCAAGCTTTATGTGTTGGTCAAATACTGTGTCCTGTATGAAAAGAATGTCTTCTAGCCAATAGGCTAGCTGACGAATCTTATTCTCCGTCATGTTTCTAAACAATGTTTCTTGTCTTGCAAAATGAAGCATATGCTTGCAGCAGTCCAAGTGCGTCTGAACTACCTACAAATCCTGAGTGACCTGAAGATGTACAATGGGAAGATCTTTAATGCCACCCTGATGGTACGAGTGCTATTTATCAATGTAATTGGGGTTTGATATGCTGTCTCAGTGCCTCCTCTGTGCATCTTCTGTGCAGTATACTTGGACAATAACTGGAAATCCAGGACACAAGGAGTAGTTTTACCCTTTTTTTCCACCGGTGAACAAGATCAGCTCTAAACCAAAGCAAACCCTATCTAAAGCAAGAATATTTAAATATTGTTCTACACTGTTGACATAAGACTAGCAGCTGAGCCTTCTTCCATGTCTTTGCTTTGATGCTTGTAGAAAATGTAATATTGGCTCTGCTGATGCTGTTTCAATGAGCTCTAGTATAATACCACTCTTCCCCTCCTCGGGACCTCTTGGTAAATATTGGCCAGGGTGTCTGCAAGGGTAACTCAGCGTAGCTCCACTGAAATCAATAACAAAACAGTTACCTGATAATTATGCATAGTTTCCTAATTGAAGTTTGTGACTGGCCCATCAGATGAAATCTGTCCATGTTTTGAATGTCAAAAGGTATTCAAAGATTAAGATCTGAGCATGTTTCAAAAAACAACTGTTATGAAAATATTTTGGCCAATCTTAAACCTTTCTGTAAAAAAGAATTCTGTTCAGGCAAGAGGTTTCTTGGCTAATTGCCTCTCCCCATGTGGATCTGTAATGAATGATGGACCACAAACAGTTCATGGAGTGCTGAGTAGTATAGGTGGGTCCAAAAAATGCCTTCTTGAAGTTTCTGGCCAGCTCCAGTAGGTCTTACTAGGTCTATCTGGCACAGCCAGCCAGGTGACACTTCTGATAGCAAGCTGCTGCTGACCACCTCTTTGGATCTGTTAGATGCCTGGTGCACCTCTGGGGCCACCTGCCTTGGGGGCACAGGGAAACTTGCGGTCCCCAAGTCAGAGAAGAGAACGGCCAGGAGCAGGTGACCTGACGGCCTGTAAGTAACAAGGGGCTCCCTTTGCAGCTGGCTAGAGTCCAGTTGTAAAGGGAGTCCAGTGTTAAAAGATACCACAAAAGAATGGGTGGCTGAGGAGTCCCTGCCCAGCACAGGCAAATGGGTTCCTGCTTAGATTTCAGCTAAAGATTCAACCTCTCTCCCTACAGCTACAGGACAGAGAATCATACGTTGCATTGCTGGTGGGTGCCAAGTATGGGGTGAGCCAGATTATCAATAGCAAGCTAAACATCATAACAAGTCTGGCAGAGTTTGCAAACATCAGCAGGGTGGAGCTTACAGAGGAGTCTGAGAAAGTGAGCATGGTAAAAATCTACCTACAGGATCTGAAGGTAAGTGGTGCTCTTGTGGTAGCCAGCATGTGACTGCATCAGGGACAGAGAAAAAGGGGGGAGTCATGCACACTGTCTTTTTTTTTTTTTTTTTTTTTTTAATTAAATCTGACATTAAGCTGATGGTATCATTAGTACAAAAGGCTTATGAGCTCTCCTTCTGAGTCTATTCTAGGAAGAATACCAAATGAGTGAAGAAAAGTTACTATTCTTGCTGTGCTTTATCAGCGAGACCTATCAAAGAAAACCCAACAAAAATTATTTCTCTTCTTTCTCTGTGTTTCATACAGAAACAGAATGCTGTACAATTATGGCCATATGGGGGAGAAGAAATGTCTTTTCAGTGTGCCGCATGTTCCTGCAGACTGTGGTACAGGTGATGTTTGCCTGTTCTAACGTTGTTGTTTTCTGTTCCCTTACTGGAAAAAAAAAAAAAAGATGCTGACTCTGCTGCTGGAATCAAACAGTGCAAAAGATCTTGTTTGCCTCATCATTGGCTACTACAGACTGTTCGTGGATGCGAATGCCTCCATATTTACTTGGGGAGAGAAAAGACAGCAACCGCACCGTGTCTCAGCTGAAGAAGGTTAATTTGCCAAAGAATGGGGAGAAAGTGGGTGGGTCATCCAGCAGTATTGGTGGTGTTATTCCCTCTTAAGAACAGTGTCATGCTAGAACAGTAGCCTGGGAATGAACAGTGACATCTACAAAATGTTGAGACCATCAGCCTTAGTGTCACTGCCATTTTTCCTTGAACCCCAGACATGTTGGGCAGGGGGAAAGAAGCAATGATTATCATCTATTTCCAAGAAGTGGAGGCGGTTTCTGCTATTGAACCTGTTACTGAGCACTTGTGCTTTTACCAGCCTCCAGAACAATTTACCCTCTGGCCAGCATCTGCTGACCAGGAGAAGGAGAGTCTGTTTGCCATGCTGTCCTGTCTCCTGTAAGGATAACTTCAGTCTAATAGGGTTTGCAGGCAGAGGCTTTAGGCAACGTGTTGCCTGGCTGCTTTTCTGCAGCTCCCTTTGGTGTTACTGTGCTGCAGTAAAAGCAGACAAAGCAGGCAGGAAGGACCAAGCCTCCACTTATGGGTTATGATCCTGCAGGTCAGATTGCATCTTTACATTGTTTACTGATGAGGACCTGAAGGCAGAGTTCTCTGGGCTTTGAATCCCTACTCTGTGACCAAGTTTGTAAACCCTTTTCTGGCTGTTCCTCTTTGCCACTGCAAAGGACAGGCTGACAGATGTGTTTAAATCACAGGATACGAATCTCGAACCTGCAGTGATTCTGAAGACTCCTGGGAACTGGATTCCTCCTCAGAGCATTGCTTGGGCATGCCCACAGCATACGGCAGCACCCCTCGTGCGTGCGAGAAGGAGCTGGGAGAGCTTCACAGCCGAGAGAAGGACAGCAGCACAAAGCCCCAGGCTGGAGGAAGTGACCAACACGATGCAGGTGGCAACACAACAGACAGTACATCTGAGGCTTCAGATTCAGCCAAAACAGAGAGCCGAGGGTTTAAGACAAGCGGCTCAAGTGACTCAATGGATGCACTGGAGGAAGATGAGTTGGAAGCTTGCTCTTCCTCCAGGCCAGAGTTCTTCCACTTCTACACACCAACTGTACACGAAATGAACAACTCAGATGAGAGTTTCTTTCCTGTTTGTGCTGCAGAAGGCTCCAGCAGGGCAAAAGGCAGGGACTTCTTCTGTTTCTTGCAGGTACCAGAAGCAGAGGAGCATGGATGTGAGCACAGCCCCTGGGAGGAGAGAGGAGTGGACATAGGTGTGTCTATGCTAGGGACCAAGCTATCTGAGAGAAATGCCATGGGCTATTACAGCCTGTGTTGCAGCGTATCCCCTGCAGGCAGTGTAGAGAAGAGCAACATCAGTCACAGCCCTGGAAGAAGGCCTTGGAAAGATGTGTCAGCCCAAGAAGAGGCACGCTGTGGAGCAGAGCAGGTAGCAGAAGCGAGTGATCTCATTTTGGAGCCACCCCCAGGCTTTGGTGACACCAGCTCTGAGGAAGAGTTCTATGATGCTGCAGACAGCCTCAGCCCCCTGGACACCCTGGCAGGTAAACCTGTACCCACCCCACTGCAGGTCACCTCCTGTCCTCACCTTCCTTCTCCTAAGCTAGGGTGATGCCTGTTTGCCATGTCAGTCTTCTGGGAAAGAGCATCCTTCAGCTGTTCAGAGTTTTCCCAAGACTGTTGTAAGACCTTTGAACACCCGTTCTCTGCAAGCCACTCTTTATCAAAGAATACTTTACAAAGCTGTCAGTGAACGTGCATATAGAGGTCAGAACAGCAGCTTGGCAGAGAGGTTTGTCATCACATCTAAGCACTCAATCTGAAAAAAAATTGGTTTTCAAATGAGTTTGGCATTCTGGGAAGTCCCCAGGTTTCTGGAGGAATTCCAGAATACCAAAGTATGGCTCTGGCTGATCTTGAAGCCATCATGCTGCAGGAGTAAGTTCTGTGCATCCTTCTGTATAGGCTGAGTCTTTGGTGATGGAAAAGGTAACGAGTTCCAGAAACAGAATGCAAGAAAGATATATGCCTTTGCACTTGCAGACACCTTGATGACAGATATTCCTGTCAGGCACTACCTTCACTCTGCTATTCTTCAAGTTTTGGGAAAGCTGGAAGCAGTAAAACAGCTCATTGCTCCATGCACCCCTGAGATCAAAACAAATTCTGGGGTTAGAGGCACGCTATGTAAATGGGGAGGGTAGACTTATGGCTGAGCAACAGCTCTCTGTAATTGTATTTTCTCACCAAGGAGAGGGTTCTTGTTTTCTGAATTAACCAGCTCTGCTAGCACTAACTGAACTTAAGAATTCATTTTATGTAGTTAAAATAGTGTTGGCTTTTGAGTTCTTGCATGGTGACAATACAATGTTCAGGCACAAAGCTGTCATCTCTGTGTGTCTTTATGGTCTAAATATCCAGGCTGGGAATTTCTGAGGCTTCTCTTCAGTGTTAATAAATCTGCTCCTGTAGATAATACTCTAGCGTACTGCTTATATCACCAAATTTACAGTCAGACCAAGCGACTTCAGTAAGCGAGGGGAGAGATTATCTATCCAGCTCCTTTCATAACTGATCCTCTACTTCAGTTTTTATAGCCATAGGTCCAAATAAATTTTTCTTGATGTAGCTTGGTCCAAGTCAGTGCAATAAGAGAGGCTTTCCTTTGGTACTTAGGAAGCAGGCTCTGTTGCCAAACCCTTATGTCTGCAATTGTAGGACTTGAGTTAAAAGCTTTTTGGCCCGCTACATAGGTGTATCTGTATCCTGCTGCCTGGGGCCATTTTCTGACTTGCATCCTCTTTCCTTGCCAGCAGCCTACAAGATAATGTCCCAGGAAGGTATAGACAACTCCTGCATCCTAAAGAAACCAAGGTGTTACAGCCTGGGGGAAAACCTAATGACAAGGCAGACAGCAAGAGAGAAGAATGGAAAGGAGAAGCAGCTGACATATGCCAAGAGCCTGAGGAAGAGGAGATCTTTTCTGAAAACCAATTATACCTCACAGGTCACTTTCCCACTGGCTTTACCAGACTCCCTGCAGAGCTACTGCACTTGGCCACCCACACCACCACTGCTTGCTCAGCCCCCAGATCCACCATCCCCAGAGAACTTTGAGAAAGATGCAGAATCAGGACTTCCTGCTGCCACCCAGGCCCAGAGAGACACGGCTAGCACAAACCCATCCTCTGACATGATGGAAATGGAACCTGACACCATGGAAACAAAGTCAGTGACTGATTTGGTGGTTTCTTCCATTTCAGCTGTCCGCCTGCAGGGTGACCACAGGGAGGAGAGTGCAGGCATTGCCATACCTGTGGATGACCTTTGTCCAGCACGTGCTGTATACCCACCTTTCTTGTTCCTGGAGGAACCCGTGTACCTTCCCAGGGAACAAAGCAGAGTTGTCCAGGGAAGTCCCACAATGGAGGTAAATACTGGGTGGCCAAGTGCTGAGAGTTGTGTGAGCATCGGAGATTGGCTGGCCCAAGCAGCACTGGGAGGGGAGGGTGAGATGATGGAAGTCAAGCATGAGGCTGGCAATGTCCCTCTGTTCCAGGTCCAAGAGGTGACTTGCCCTGCTAATGAATGTACTCTGCCGTCTTCATGCTGTGTTGCCAGCATGGCCATTCCCCATGGGGTGACATGGGACCAGGATCTGCTTCCTGTTGCTGGGGAGCAAGCTGCATGGGAGAAGCCTGTCCTGGCTCCCTGTGAGGAAGGAAAAGCTAACCTTGATGGCTGTGCTGACTATGAGAGTGACCATGCCTCATTGCAGGCAAAAAACAGACAAGAAATAAACAAGGAAGCCTTACAGAAAGTGCTCAGTAAAAATCACATGGGCTTCCCAGATGCAACCCAGCTGTTAACAGATTGCAGCAGCACCTCAGGGGTTGTAACTCGCCTCTCCTGGCTCTCATTTGGTGCGAGATCAGACCTAACATCACCCAGCCCATCTCAGAAGAGAATAGATGCTCCACTAGAGCTTTTGGACTCTCAGAGGACCAGTAGGTGCCTAGAGGTTGATGTTGTCAGAAAGGAGATGCAGATATCCTCAGCTACACTACCCTTTGAGAAAGAGCTGAGAAGCAGACATGGGCTGGATGAAGGGGAGTCCAGAAAAGACACAGAAAATGTTGCTCACGAACAGACCTGGTCTGTTCAGATTTCTCCCAGAGAACAGGTTACAGAAGTGGAGAAAGACTCTCCCCTGACTCCTTCTCAAGGGCTTTCCATCTCCTCAGGCCCAATTCCCTTGGGCTCATTGGAGAAAAGAGCAGGAGACCACAGGACTTCAAATTACTCCTTCTGCTTTAACCAAAAGAAGGATGAGCAGGCACTTTCTGGACCTATCATGACCAGATTTTGGGGATTTTCCATGATGAAGACGTCTCCACCACAATTTGGAATGGACAAGTGCAGCTGTCAGCTATCCTATGTCAGCTGCTTTCACAGGCCTGATGAAGAAGGAGAGCAGGAAACCACCATTCCTATGTGAAGCTTGTTTCTGCAGCCCCTCACCACCCCACCATCCACCAACCGCAGTCTTCCTGGGTCCTCTGTGGACAGTTACCCTGTGACCATCGCTAGGGACAAGGCTATGTGGGACCCTCATGTCCAAGCCCTCAGCCAGCTGAATGACCAAGCACAGATGAGCCCCGCAGACTTCTCCTGCTTCCTGGCCTACACTACAGAGCTCAAGGAGGTTGTGGGAAACCTCTCAGGGAACCAAGCAACCCACCTGCAAGACCGATGTGCTGAGCAGGGTGCTGAGAGCAAGGGTGCCCTTGGCTTAGCCTCCCAGGACCTGCTGTCCAGTTGCAAGGAGCTTCTGAAAATAGAGCGGCCACTTGAAGAGCTGCAGGATGCTTTGAGGGTGACATTTGGGCACCTTGTTCAGCTGGCAGTGGCCTGCTTCCAGGTGACACACTGCCAGCTGTGCAGGCAGAGGCAGCAGGAGCTCAGGGCCGCACTTGTGGATGTGGTAGGCACCTATCACCAGTTTGTGCAGGCTGTTCACCAGCAGCTTCACAGGCAAGGCTGCCCAGACCTGGGCACCAAGCTCCTCACTCGCTAGCACACAGCCCCCACTGCTGCCATGTTTTGCCTCATGCAGCAGTTCAGGGTGCCCCCACTGTTTTGACAGGCCAGTTGGTGGCAGATGGATGCAGTGAGTGGAGAGGAGCTCAGATGTGTTCCCTCCATGCAATACCAGGCTCTCCTGCCTTGGATGTTTAGACCCCCAGCTCAGCAAATAGTCATGGAAGGGCATGTCTATGCGCATTGGCAACTGCCCAGTTCAAGGGTGGCCATGGGGAAGGGCATGCCCCGCTCAAGCCAAGCTTTGTGTAATTCTGTGTACACAAGCACTGTGTAATATGCAAACTCATAGAGCACTTCAGTAACTTATGTATCTAGCCTGGGGTTTGTCCCTTACCTCCCGAATGCTTTGCAGATGGCTAGTCTCAGGGTGGTGTCGTAGCCTTCTTCTGTCACCTGCGGAGAGAGCCTTTTGTCTGCCTTTCCTCAGTCCTTACAAACATGCCAGGCAGGGAGATGACCAAGCAGGCTCTGAAGTTGAGTGAGATCAACGTCCACCCTGGTCTGACAAAGAAACCCAGGCGGCTTAGTCCAGTCTCTGTGGCTGAGCTTGTGATTGAAAACACTTCAGGGGGGGGAAAAAAAAATATATATATATATATGTGCTGTTTGACTGCTTTTGCAAAGGGGGTAGAGAAGGTTTTCCCAGGCTGGGGATACACCATATCCTCTCCTTTTGACATGGTTTCTGCGGGTCAGCCATATCTTCTGTTCCCATTTGCTGATGCTAAAGAAAGTCCCTAATCAGCATCTTCTTCCCTTTGCCCCCCCTCGCTATGATATATCAGCTGTTTAAGAATCCCTCTTCCGAAAAAGGAAGTCCTAAGACTGAAGTACCAACCTGACAGCCATTGAGATGAGCCATGATGTTGGCCTCCCTTGGAGAAGGCAAGCCCCTTTTCCCAACTTTCTTATCAATAGCTCATCTTGCATTATGTGCTAGGTATCCCTAGCTACGTATGAGCTGTTAGCATGTAAACGTTTTCTAAGTTGCGTAGTCAATCAGTGTGCCTTCCAGTGCTGGAGGCACATCCTCAGGTTTCCAGTGATAAAGAAGGCAGCAAAAGGTCCCCGAGTGCTGTTTTCTGACTTTAGGAATTTGTTTGCAGGGGTGGTGCTTCCAACAGTCCCTGCAGATGAGTGTGCTCAGAATGGAGGGGCCTGCCTAAGGCAGCAAAGGGGAGCAGGTAGACTCCCAGCTGCGTTGTTCCACACAAGGTCACCCCATCTCCTCATGTGCCCAGGAAGCGGGTGGTCAGGGTGGTCAGGACTGCCCCATGATTCTGAAGTAAAGGACAAGTCCTTGCAGCTGAACCCTAGTGTAGGAGATGGAGGCAGCTGAGGGTGCTGGCAGGTGGGTACTACATGGATGCTGTAGCAGTCCTAAGGGACCTCCCATGACATGGAGATGCTGAAAAACACCCATAGGAATCTGGCAGCCTTTAGCAGCCCTACACTGACTCCAGTGCAGGTGCTGCCTCTCACTGTGCACCTACAGGCAGAAAGCTAGGCAAGCTGCCCGAGGGCCATCTGCTTTCCTGGCTGCAGAGGCTAAAGTGCCTTCAGCCACGGGGGGAGGATAGCTGAATATTCACTGAAGCAGGATTTTGTGACAGTTATCGCTGGCAGGTTGTTTTAGTTAGTGTGTGTGCTGCTGCCTAACAATCTCAGGGGATGAATAAGCAAGACAAAAATCTCTTATACTTAAGCCAAAGTGCAGACTTGCTGCTTTAGCAGGGTGCAGTGACACCTAACTATGCACTAACAACTGATGAGCAGTGCAGTGTGACTACAAACAGAAAGAGCCCACAGGCTACAATAAAGCAACAGGCACCTGCAAAGACAAATTCAGCCTATATGGGGATCAACAACTACTGCCTATCAACAGCTTCAGTCATTGACAGTGGGTGTTCTTGTTTGTTTTTAAAGCAACAATTACTTTGATAACTTTATCTTGTGTGCATCAAAAATGCTCTCTGCTCAGGACATAAAATGTGTCATGGTTCTGCGCAGAGCGCAGTCAAATCCCAGATACCGTTTTCAAGAGGAACATCAGAGTTAGTAAACGTCACACATTAGTGCAGGATGACGGGTAATTGTAACACAGCAGTAGCTTTAAGGATGCAATGTGACTTTAAACATTTTATTTTAGGTTGTGAGCAGCATGCACAGAATTACCTACAGGCTTCAACAACACACCAACTCTTCAGTACAAGAGGTATGAAGAAAATAGCACATGGTGTACCTGTGAACTTTAATCATTGCAGAATCTCTTCCCATCCCATGTTCCCCAATTAGAACAGCATTGCCTTTTTCTTTGGGAAGGACTTTTATTCAACAATGTGCTCTGTAATTCTTCCTATTTAATCAAGGTGAAAGAAGTAACTGTTAAGCTCTCCTCCCTGTCTTAGAACAGCTGCAGGTTTAAGAGTCACAGATTCTCTATTTTCATTCGCAGATGCTTGTTAAACTGAATTCCTGTCAGTTCTTTGTTGATGCCAAGGCTCAACTGGCTTTTGTTTTTCATTTCAGGATGAAAAGTAATTTCCAGCATTGTACTGTTGAGGCAGAATGTGTCACTCTTGACGAAGTCTGTATGCAAATAAATTTAAGCAGAGCTGTTTTTTCTACACATGTTCATGCTAGTGGCTCTGCTTGAAATCTGAAGTTTGCTGCTCTTCCCTGCAGAACTCCTTAACATCATAAAATAAAAGAGTTTTCTTGTGCATTGTCATGCTGAGGTATCTCCAGTTACTTCTCTGCATCTGGAAGCACGTAGCCTTTTCCAGAAGAAACTCCAGCTTTCAAGGCATCTGGCCAACTTCGGGTCTTGTAGTAAGTTGACAAGACATCAAAGACTGTTAGGAACAGAGACATGTACCATGCTCTGATACGCTTATCCATGGCAAGCCATATTACATATTCCACTGGCTGCAAAACATTAGGAACTGAGAATAGATGATGCCAGAGTAGATTAGCATAGGGCTTGTGGGGCTTGTGCTCCTTTTCACTTCAAATCTTACGAGCAAATGTCTAAGGTAGCTTATCTGAGAGCAAGCGACGTACCTATTTTGATGATGATGGGGAAGCTCTGACTAGGAAAAGCATAGGCTTTGACAACCAAAGCAACTTGCCTTGATTCAGGCTGACACTGGCCTGTCCTCCCTTGCCTAGGAGCTTGAGTGACTTCTAGCAAGGGCAGCCTCCTCACATTGAATTGTGCAAAGCTGAATGGTGCAGTCCTGCTCCCTGAGAATGGGCTGATACAGAGAAGTGTGAGACTTTTAAAACTGAAACACTAGGGACAAGGCCTAGCAAAAGAGAAGTCTGCTACCAGTTTCCCTCACCGCTCATTTTAAATGCTCTCTCAGAGCCTGTAAACTTTACCCACCCAGGCACATGACAGGACATGGCTCAGCCCCTCACCTTGATTAATTGCTAGTGTCTCCGAGTGGTAGTTCTTGGTGTTTACAGCTTTTATCATGTACTCACGAATTGGGAGGCGGGCTGTCTGCAAGGATTGCTCTTGTGCCCTTCGCAGAGTCAGCTTCTGCAAGGGGAACAGGAACAAGGTACCCAATGTGCACAAACATCTATAGCATGAACATCATTTTGAGGACAAGCAGCTATGAAGCTGGAAACTGTATTGGAGTTCATTTCACTCAGACTGTTCTGGTCTCTGCCTGGTGCTGGATCCAGGCAGAACCTTGAAGTTCTGTGAGAAAAACGGATGGTGGCACAATAGTGATGTCTCAAATCAGGGCAGCAGCAGCACTGGGTGCTGCCACTCGGATGTCTGCTCAGTAGAATGTAGGGCAGACAAGACTTTCAGATTCCAACAGGCTACTACCCACCTTGTGAATACTTTCATCCACCAGGCCTCCAAGGATGTACACTTTTTTTGGATCAATATCTTCAAGGACTAGAAACAAGATAAGTACATGCTCATCACCTAAAACACTAAAGTCATGCGCTACACCATTCTCCAGGCAAGGCCCAACTTACACGAGAAAGCTGTGGCCAGTCACCTTTCACCCTCAGACTGTGCAGGAAGCCAAGGCTTCTAAGACAGAAGTGTCTGCCTGAACCTGCAGGCAGCGTGAAAAGGGGAGAGCACACGTAGACCGAAAGCACAGACTGCCAGGGATGCAGCTCTATAAGCAGTGCTTTGCTCCTTTTCATAACTTCTATTCTGGCACAAGGCTGATGTGGTGAGTGTGATCCTAATCTGCTCTGCAGTTAGCTTCCCACTGTCAGGGTCACCTACCAAACAAACACACACACACACCCTAACCAGATTCTTTACCAGAGCTGCTTTCTTCCATAGAACGAGAAAGGGATCTGTGTCTCCATGAACATGGGGCCAGGTAGAAATGGAGGGAGAGGAGAAAATGAACTCAGCACCAAATTAAACAAAAAGGGGATATTTGTAACGCATCCAAAACTGCCACTGCATCTCCACTTTTCTACTCGGTAGTATAACAAACTGCAGGTGTCTACACAGAGTTTTAGGTTAGGTTTGCTGCAAATCACAGCGGCATTGCTTTAGAACTTCATCCTGTGCCAAAACAGATTGAAATTGGAGTAGACTGAGCATAAGATCTAAGGACACAGTATATCTCATGCAGCTTGAGACAACAAATGCTTGGAATACGATGCATGAAATATTCCTAAAATAAAAGCTTAAAAAAAATAGATCAATCCTATGCCTTGGTTACCTGTGCTTAAAGCAAATAAAATATTTACCATTCTCAGAGTCAGGAGTGAGATAAACAATTGCATCTAAAGGAAACAGGTCCAGGTAACTTTCTTGAGTAGTATCCATCTGGAAGATGCAACACAGTAAGAGAAGCCCATTAGTCCTAAGTTCAGCTGACACAAGCTTCCAGACAGAAAGAAGCATATTGAAAGTGATGCCACTGCTTTTAGGCGTCTAAACCCCTACAAATATGTTTTGTTTTGTTTTTCTTTTTTTAACTGAAAAAAAAAAAAATTCTACATGGGCACTGATTGAGTACGTCAAGATCCATTAAATTTTCATCAAAATCTCTAGACATGGTTTGAGAAAGAGAGAGAAACAACTTCCTCATTTCAAGTGAGATTTTAATTCTTGAAAGATTCAGGAATCTCTGTCTCACGTGATTTTCTCCCCTCACTGTTACAACACACGACCCCGGGTGTGCTGCACAACACACAGCTCAATGTCACTACCATAACCTGCATGTGTAGGTCACATCCGTAAGTCCCACTGAGCTTGGTACAGAAGGCCAGGTCAGCCCACCACTGACCTGCACAGGGCATGGCTGTAGGGTGCCATTAGACAGGAACACAAGCCACTGGAATAGGGCAGCCTTTCCTTCTAGGCCTCAAAAGCACCGTAGACAGAAACCCTTACCAAGTAATTGGAGAAGCCGTCATTCATGCGAAAGCATTCCTCATAGATCAACGAGCCCACGACAAACTCCGTCAGGTAGAGCCAGAACGGCTTCTCGGCCTGTCTGTTGGCCCCGTAGAGCCTCCTGATCTGAGAAGCAAGGCGGCTGGTTTCCTTCCAAGAGATAACGAGCACCACATTAACGAGTGACCCACAAACCTCAGGGCCAGGAGCGCGACGGCTGTGTTCGCCATGCACGACACTGGGCGGCTGCTAAGGGAAGGTGCAGGGAGCGCAGCTCCATTGCCTGCAGATCTCGCTGAAGCCCTGGCTGCCAAGCGCCCAGGCAGCCTGTGCTGGAGAGCAACAGGCCTCGAGGTGGAGACGTGGCCAACAGCAGGGGGGTCCCGCGTCCCCCGCGGCGCTCAGCCCAGGAGAGCCTCCGGCGTGTCCGCACCCTGGCTGTACGCCCCGTCCCGCCGCGCCCCCTCCCGCTGCTGCCGCCCCGGAGCCGCTTCCTCGCGGGACCCTCCCCGCGGGCGCAGCCGCGCAGTGCCGAGGGGCGGCGGGCGGCGGCCCCGTACCTTCAGCGACATGCGGTCGGCCATGCCGAGGTCCACGCAGAGCCGGGGCCCCGACGCCCGCGCCTCCAGCAGCCGCTGCTCCGCCAGGGCCTTGCTGTGCCGGCGGGCGGCCCCTGCGGGACAGAGCCGAGAGACCTCAAGGGGCTGCGCCGCGACACAGCCGCCCCCCCGCCGCCCTCCCCCGGCCCCGCGCCGCTCACCTCGGCCCCCGTCCCGCCGCGCCCGGCTCCGCTCCCTCTCCTGCCGCCGCCGCCTCCTCCGCGCCGCCAGCACCCGCTCCCAGCGCCTCCGCTTCCGCAGGACGTTCCTCTGCGGGGCGGCCACACGGCTCAGCGCCCGCGGCCGACCGGCGCCCACCGGGCCCCGGCCCCGGCCCCGGCACCTACCGAGCACGGCGCCGCTCCGCCCGCCCCCGCCGCGCTCGGCCCCGCGGCCGCCGGCTCGATGCGCAGCAGCCGCATCGCCTCGCGGAGCGCCGCCGCCTCCCCCGCCTCGCCGCCGCCGCCGCCCTCCATCGGCGCCGCTCCCACCCGCTCCGCTCCGCTCCGCTCCGGGGCTGCCCGTGCTGGGCGGAGCGGGGCGGAGCGGGGGGCGGCCGGCCCCGGCTCTCGGGAGCTGCTTTCACGCAGAGGCTCCGGGCCGCGGAGCCTTGCCTGAGCCCCCCCCCCGGCCTGGCCGGGGTCCCGGGTCGCCTTGCTGCGCTTGGAGAGGTTTCTAAAGCACCTGAACAGCGCTGTAGCTGTAGGGGGCGGCTGCCCCTGTGATGGGGTCACGCAGAGAGAGGCACAACCCTGCCAGAGAGTTTCCACCTACCCGTATGGGCACGTGCTGATTCATTCATTCATTCATTTATTTTTCTTTTTTTCGTTCATTCATTTATTTATTTATTTATTACCCGCTGGGAGTGCTGATTTGTTTGTTTATCTATTTACTTATTTATTCATTTATTTATTACCCGCTGGGAGGGGGCTGTCAGGCAACTGCCACGCGGGACCCGGCAGCGGGCAGCGGGGCAGGGGGCAGGGGGAGCCCGGTCCCTGTCCCGGTCCCGGTCCCGCCCCGCCTCCCTGGGCCGGCCCCGCCGCCTCCGCCTCGCCTGGGCCTGGGCGGCCGCTGAGGGGCCGAGGCGCCGTGAGCGGCTCCCTGCTCCTGCTGCGCGGCCTGGCGCTGCGCCGCGGCTGCCTGCCCCTGCCCGTGAGTAGGGGAGCGGGCCCGGCCCGGCACGGAGCGGCCCCGCGGGGCACCACCGGGCCGGCGGGCGGGGGCCGGGGCCGGGGCGACGCCCGCGGCCTGGGCTCCGGCTCCCGCTGCGCCAGGGCGGGGGGAGCGGCCCGGGCCCCGGCCCCGGCCCCGGCCCCGGCCCGGTCCCGGTCCCGGTCCCGGCCCCGGCCCCACGGCGCCGGGGCAGCCGTGGGCCGCGGTCCCGGGGGCCGGGAGGCAGCCGTGCAGCCGCAGGCCGGGAGCGCCCGGCAGGGGAAGGCCGCCCGTGGCGGAGGCCTGTGCCCTTGGGCCGCGCGGCTGGAGCCCCCTGATAGCTTTTCCTTTTCTTTCGGCGTTGCAAACTGCGGGTGAATGTGTCGGTCACCGCCTGCCAGCCCTTCCTCAGGCTGTGCCGTTTCACACGCACGGCTTCCTCGGAGCCGGGCACTTTTCCCTTCCGCTATTAGAGGGAAAAGCAGTCCGGCCTTTGTAGCGGTGCGTGCTGACTGGCTTTGGTTGCGAACAGTGTGGGTGGCTGATCTTTACGTACTCGGAGACCTTGCTTTCAGCAGCCCTAAAGTTGCTTGTCGTATTCCATTTTTATTTTTCTGTTTAGCCTCAGCAGTCACATTCTGAGATGGTTTTCCTTTTACTAGTTACTTGCTGCAGTGTACTGCTCATTTTCATCCGTGCTGCATAGATGCATCCTGGTGCAGCTGCTTTGGAGTCATCCTTCACAGCAGCAAGCAGACATGACCCTGGTTATCACGGTGACTCACTCATGCTGTAGGAGGGGACTGACAGTTCAGTTTGGAACTCAGCTACACCCATGCCAAAAATGAACACTTGGAGTGTGCATGATCTAACAGGTTTAATTTTCACCCCAAATTTGTGGGGAATGCTGTTGGAATGACTGGTAATTACACGGCGTTCCTTGGGAGTTTGGATATTGCTGTGGTGAGTGATGAAGAGCTGTGGAGACTGCTCACAGTACGCTCTGTACAGGGAGTCAAGACACCTTGGTGCTGTTCCCACACCTTCACCACCGACCTAAGGCTCACCCAGCGGGAGTCACCCCTCTTGAATGCAACTTTCCTCAGCTGTAAATTAGAGCTGCTGGAGTGAAGCGCTTTGAGACACAGCTGAAGAGCTACCAAGACCCATAACCTAGAAATGCCTATAGCTTCTCTACCAAACACTGCATGATCACAACACCTTACTGCATTAGTGCGGTATTTCAAAGTGTGACACACAGTCCTGTCAGTACCAAACTCTTTCCAATGGTCTTGGTATGACAATGCTGTTTACTAAAGGCCACGAAAAGGCCTGAATCTGGTGCCACTTTACTGGCCTGCAGGAGGTGAGGCTGCTTTGACTGGTGTAAAAAAGGTGGATCAGAAAAGAAAAAACAAAGTCTTCAATTTATTCATAGTGCTGCCTGCTACTGAAGATCTGTTAGGTCTACTGCTGGATGTTTACGTGATGTTGTATGAAGAGCAGTGGAGAAAACATTTTAACTTGTGAGATGCCTCAGGTTCAGCACTGGAGCAGATGGGGTGATCCATGAATAGTGAGGACTATGCAGAACAGCAGCGCTAGCCTGCCATCTGAGACGAATAGGAAGGAAGGTGACGTGTAGGAAGGAGGTGAGGGGATGTCATGTTCATCTGATGTCCACTCAGCAGTGTAGTGCTAAAGCCAAGAGTGAGGCTTGGGTTCTCTTTTCCAGTGTGCCAGCTGCCTGCTAACAGCACAGAGTGATTTACAGAGACAGAGGTGCCCTTCAGTCCTGTCATAGCTGAGGAAAAACCCTCCCTTCCCAGGCTCCCAACACGATAAATGTCCATCCAAATAATAAATTTTCCTCTCTCCTTTTTCACCAGCATCTGCCTTTCCTAGCCGCTGGGGGACTAAAGAGAAGGCCCCGCATGGCAGCCCTGTGCCATGCATACAGCACCACGGAAGATAGCTCTGCCAAACCTATTGGACGATACCCAGTGCCAAATAAGAAGGACATGCCATACGATATTGTGGAGCTCATGGAGGAAGTAGAAAGGAAGGTAAGAAGTTTTATTGTAAAATTACATCAGTGGAAAGCATCCAAACTTTGAGTAGGTAATACATTGTAAGAGACCAGTTCCCGTACACTTTGATGTAACACAATCCTGTTACAAGACTGAGGTGAGCTGCACTTCTTCCAAAGCTCTTTCCAATCTATAGGATGGGGGATTTACTGGTAATTCTGCAGGGTAAACACTGTATGTCTTCCTGGTTCCCTGAGGCTAGTGTGTCAGACTGGGTTGTGTAGGGTGGAAGCAGGAATGTTGGCATGTTTTCTGGGGATAGCATCTGCATTCAATTGAAACACTGCTACAAATATATATATATATATTATATATATATATATATTTGTTTGAATTGGAGAAAAAAAAAAGTGGTGGCAGCTGTTTTGATGATAGCATGAAAAGGCTAAGAGGGTACTTCTGCTGCTGTGCTTTGACTTTTTTTACCCAACGCTACATGGGGAACCACATTTGGCATACTGGCACAACAGAACAGTAAGCCTAACACACAGCTGAGAGTATGGAGGACGAGAGTTTCCTTCCCTACTGCTGCGGAGAGCGAACGTTGCACATGCTTCACTGATGCTGAAACATTGCACAAGCCACAGCTCTTCTGAGACTTCTCTTTTCCAAGACCTTCCTCTCACAGGAAAGCTGGTCCATCCCTTCCTGTCCTGTGAGTCTGCTGAATCTTTGCTTTGTAGCAAAGATTCAGCACACCAGCAGCTCATAGTGTAGCACACCTGAGCTACACTATGAGCTGCTCTACATAAACACCCTGAAGAACAGCAGCCCATACGCTGGTAGAGTCTACAGACGATTACTGCAATCACAACAAAAAAATGAGTGTGTAAAACTGCAGAGGGATCTCACCATGTCTGGCAGCCAGGCACTGAGGGGCAATTGAAATCCCATACTGATAAATGCTGGCTGCTGGAACAGGTGGGCGCTGTAAGAGCTTCTCTTGCCTGTAGGAGGTAGCAAGTGATTCTCTGTGAATGGCATGCCATCAAAGAGATGTGCTGTGCATTGCCAATTACCCGGGAGAGAATGGAGAAAGAAGCAGAGGAACGTCACTGTGCCAGCATGTTATACTCAGTGTGCCTGTACCTCCTACACCGTGCTGTTTGGGCTGGACTGGCTCTGTCTTGTGTCTAGTAAACTTGAAGGAATGAGGAGAGCTCCAGGAGCTGTAGGATAGTCAAAGGGGCATTGTCGCTTCTGAGCAGGGAGATGAAACAGATGATAATGTTTCTCTTTGAAAAGGAGTTTGTCATATTGCCCCAAGGCAATACTGGTGTGTCTGAAGTGAGCAAGGCAATCAGCCCTGCTATGAAACTGCAGCAACACTTAGTTAAGGACAACGTCATTACATTTTTAGTCATGTATAAATGGGTGCAAAGCACAAAGAGATTGGGTCTGTGGAGATTGCTCAGTACTGCTGTGCTAATTAATTATTCTCTAAGCTTAATGTGGCCTGCTGTTCTCTGTTAAGTTACAGTTCTTGACTGGTTTATCTTTTTCCTTGAACAGACTGGATTTCTGCCCAATGTCTTCAAAGCCTTGTCTCACCCACCTGACGAGTTCAGAGCTTTTTTTGCTTATTACAATGTCATTATGAACAAGGAGACAGGTAAACCATACAACCACCTCAAAACTGCCCTTCTCTTTATAGATGTAAAAAGTCCTAGAAGCAGCATTTCTGACATTGTCAGTTTTATTCCCTCACCAGCCTTGTCTCACCTCATAATAACAACTGTCAGAGTTAAGAATTGTGTAGGTACTTATGGCTTTCTCATGTTGTGTAAATCTTCATACTTAATCCTGTGGTTAAAAAGCAGCTCTGAAGCCACACTGAGCTACTTTGCTACACCATGCTCTGTGTCTCAACAGAAAAGGAGAGGTGGCTGCCTATGGGAATAGGTGTCAGGAGTAGAGCATGAGTAGAGCACAGGCAGAGGCACATGGACAGTGCTACAGTGTCTCACTACCTGAGCGAGGTGAACAGAGTAGGTCTGCCAGCGGTGACCAGAGTCTGCCAAGAGTCCAGATTCCCCAGACATGGCCATAGAGATGAGGTGGATCCAAGATCGAGGCAGAAAGCTGGTCTGTGTCTGCGTCAAGTTCCAGATCAGCACGGTTACGTGTCCAGACACTGCAGCTGCCACGTAGGTCAGATGGGAGCTATAGTTAAGGGCGCAGCATAAAAACAGCTTCCAGGTAAAGGGAGATATTCCAAGGTCCTTGCTGAGGCTTCCTGCGGCTCTTTATTCACAACAGTTCTTCCCAATGAACTGGCCATCAGCCGTACAGAAAATTTGTGTGAGAGAGGATGTACTCTGTGGGCCCTGACACACTGCCGTGGATTTCCAAACCCATGTTGTTGAACATATCCAGTAGAAGCAGGAAGAAGCCGATGCTGCTTCCATACAGTCTGGGAGATTTGGGTGTCCTTGGAGTAGAAGGTAATGGAGGGCTGGTTGCTGCAGTGCAGCTCAGGCTGGGCTTCATGTAGGGAACGTTGCGCAGCTTTCTAAACCTTGAGAAAACAGAGTTTGAGGACTGCTTCATCCCCCCTCCTGTTTCCTGTGCTGTGGGCCACTGAGGTGCCTGTTCTCATTGTTTTTGTTGTACAGGTGCATAAGGAAGATCAGGATTGTGTAAAATACGCTGTCATGAGTTAGACTCTTGCTTAGAGGAGATGAGGGTTTGCAGGCAGGGTCTTTGTGGACAGCAAGGAGTGGAACCTTACGGATCACCCAGTCATACATACAGTCTATGCATGAAGCTTTCTTCTCTGGGGGTGCTGCTGGAGTGAAGCCATGCTGCCAACTATACAAGAGTCATATTTTTTCCCTTCTCATTCCCACGCTTCCATCCTGTTTGGCTCAGGATGCTAGTACTATCTTGCGTCATTCCCTTTTCTTTTCAGCATCTCTCTGGAAGTATCACAGAGTTGCCACCTTCTGGCACTACCCCATTTCAGAGCAAGAAGTCCTCTTCTGATTCCTCTTCATCCAAGAGGTTTTATTAGCATCTTTCACACTCTTTCTTGCAAGACACTTGTTTTATGGAAGTATTTGCAAGGTCCAGTAAAGCATAGGTTTTGTGGAGAGGAAGAGGGACCTTGGCCTTCACTGTAAAGTGTGGTTTCAAAATACTCAGTTTCTAATTATGTGATAAAAAGGGCAAAGAATGAGAGTGCTGATAGCCGGGTAAGTTACTCCAGTCCTGTGCACAGTCCTGTTGTGAAGCTGTTTGTCAAAATGATTAGTGTTGATTCTAACAAAGTACAGCCATCTTCTTCAGAGCTTCTTTGGAGAAGGCACAGGGCTAGACACTGACGAAGCTGTGGTTCCTAGAAGTTCTCAAAGCCGCAGTCCTAGGGTATCTCATTGCTCCTGTCTGCTTTCTTCTCTCTAACTTCAAAAGTTGTTTACTTGTTTAAGCCTACCTAGCAAATTCTAGAACGCTGCCCTTTCCTGTAAAAGAAGCAATAACGTATGTGTCAGGGAAAGAACAGATCACCCCCTGCCCTGAGCCACGTGCTGCAGAGACAGGTACAGAAAAGTACTGGCTGAGCGTTCTGCCTGACAAAAAAAGTCATTGTTCTCTGAATTCTCGTATCATGTACAATCCTTGTTACCCTGTCGTGTCCCTCATCCTCAGTAGCTGCGTCAGAAGCAGCAGTCGAGGTTAGCTGGTGGCCTGGATGGCCGCTAGGGACTGGCTGCGGCATTTCCCTGCGTGCTCTCTGGAGGTCTGTCTGCAGGGCTGTGCTGCATGCAGCCAGCACGCAGAGCCCTCGCCTCCCTGTTGCCTCAATGGTACTGTGGTGGATATTTTTGATAAGAAAGCCTCCCAAATCTTTTGCTTTCCCCTTAGGGCAACTCAGCAAGGCAGACAAAGAGCTCATAATCGTGGCTACCAGTGCTGCGAATAGGTGTCCCTACTGCGTGATTGCACATGGAGCGCTTCACCGGATATACTCCAAGCAGCCAGAGCTGGCAGACCAGGTGAGCGTGGTGTCAGCAGGACGTGCTGCACCTCCTCCGCATGGCCCTTCCGTTTTTTTTGGGGGGGGGCAGCATCCTCAGGGTGGCAGGCGTCCCCTCGAGCACCTGCAGGGCGAAGGGGCAGTGGGGCGGGTGCCTGCCTGCCTGCCTGACGCGCTGCGCCCCGCAGGTGGCCGTCAACTGGGAGCTGGCCGAGCTGGGCGCCCGCGAGCGGGCGATGCTGGAGTTCGCGCTCGCCGTCTGCCGGGCCGACAGCATCACGGAGCAGCGCTTCGCCAGGCTGGCGGCGCACGGCTTCGACCGCGAGGACGCATGGGACATGGGCGCCGTCGCCGCCTTCTTCGCCATGGCCAACCGGCTGGCGCACTGCCTGGCGCTGCGCCCCAACGCCGAGTTCCACGCGCTGGGCCGCGGCCGCGCGGCCCCCGCCCCGCCTCCCGGCCTCGTCACTGGGGGGCGCGCGTCACGCGGGGAGGGGGCGCGGCGCAGGCGCGGTGCGGGGCGGGGGGCGGCGGGCGCGGCGCGGCGCGGGATGAGCGCGGAGCCGGAGCCGGAGCCGCCCCGCAGCGCCGCGGCCCCCTCCGGGCCCGGCCCCCCCCCCCCGCCACCGCCGCTGGGCGCCATGGAGCCGCCGGCGGCCGGCCCCGGGCTGTTCGGGTGGCTGCGCGGGCGCTGCCTGGGCCGCAGCGCCGCCGTGGACCCGGCGCGGGACAGCTTCCGCGCCATGACGGCGCTGTACGGCTCCATCCAGCCCGCAGACTCCGTGTACCTCAGCACCCGCACGCACGGCGCCGTCTTCAACCTCGAGTACTCGCCCGACGGGTAGGGGCCGCGCCGGGGCCTGCGGGGCGGGGGGGCAGAGCCGGGGCAGCTGCTGCAGGAAGGGGCAAAGGCCTCGGGGTCCGGCTGGGGGGAGCCGGCCCATCCCAGGAGCTCTGCGGGATCCCGCCTGGCGGGGGGCTTTCACGCTGCGTTTCCTTGGCATGGAGAGGGACTGAGATCACCTCACACGGTGACCTCGGTAGCGTCCTCGGTGTGCAGACTCACCTATGAGAAATCCGCCTCACCGGCGATAGCCAGTCCCTTCTTCTGTGCTCAGCCAGTTTTAATTGGAGCCGCGTTCCAGTTCCCTTGAGCACCTGACCTCGCGGCAGTTTTGCCATGATGGCGCTGTAGTGCCACAATTTGCCTCCTTATCGACCCCTCTGTTACTCAGAGAAGGTAAAGTTAAGCTCCCACAATTATCAAAACTAGTCCTGAGAGACTGTCTTGATGGAAGCCAACGTCTTCTGTAGATCCTCAGCAGGTTGTGCGCAGACTTCCCACAATGCGAGGTTCTACCATCACCTCTCTGCAGGGTAAAACAGTTAGCTGAGAAAGTTCTGGCTTAGCCACGGCGATGTGATATGAAAAATACCCACACAGAGGTTTCCTATAGCAGTGTCAGCAGTTTCACCTGCGGTAGTTGTACCACTGCACTACGATTTAAGGTTATTTGTGCAGGACTCTGGCACAAGGTGCAATTCTGCATTCTTCTTGCCCCCTGTATCTGGTGCTTGAGAGGCTGTCCTGTAGCTAAAGCAGAGATCTTTCTTGTCCAAAGCCAAATCCAGCCAAAAGGGTGTGGTTACGCAGGGACATCTTCCCTGTCCCAGTGTGCCACAAGTGGTGTTGGGCATAAACTGGCGCTGGACCTCAGTTACCTTAATATCAGGTGAAGCAGCCTAAGCCTTGTTTACGCTTGCCTAATTGTCGGACGGTTCGTTGCAGACCTGCTCTGACCTGTGCTGACCAGAACACCTCTGTGCCTTGGTGACTTCTGATTCCTTTTTAGCCTCCCTCAGCAGAGCCAACTGTGGTGAGCTGTGCTGTGCTCCCATTGCTTGCACGTGCTGTTGGATTCTGGCTCCTCAAAATACTACTCCAGGAGGCGGGCAAGGATCTGACCCTGTGGACTGGCCGTGCAGTTTCAGCTAGATCTGGCCTCCCCATGGGGTGCTGCTGTTCAGGCTCTTGCTTTGCTGGCCAAGGACTGCTGGGGTACTCTGCCCCCTTCCTGTAACTGGTCGGAGTTGTTGCTGAGCTGGGGGAACATCACAGCTTTTGTGGAGGTCGCCTTCACTAATTTAGCTCATTAATTTTCAAGACAAACTTCACTGTTGCTGTGGTGTTACTGTATTTAAAATCAGACTTTCCATGTATACGACAGAAATAAATATCGATAACTTAGAACAGGCTAATGGAAAACTAGACAACCTGCCAAAATTGAAATCAGGTGATGTTTTCAATGCCTATATGGGGCCTCTGAACTTACTGCAAACTTTTCTGATCTCATTCATAAATAATGCGTAATGTGGAAAAGGTCTTTGATTTTCATCTCCATGACAAGCTGTGGATGGATAAATGGAGGTCTTATATGCAGAAGAAAAGGATTTTTTTTGTTTGTTTTAGACTGAGTAAAGTAAGTCCCTCATATTGCAGTTCATAACAGTTGTCCTGTTCCCAGAAAATGAATTAGTTGATACAACAAGATAGTAAGTCTTGCTCCAGACTTTTGAATGTCCTTATTCTAGTAACTGCAGCCTGATTCAATGGCTGTTTTTTTTAAGATTAATTTGACAACATGGATAACAGCCTCTCTGCTCTCCCAGCCGAGTCTCTGCTAACACCAAAGTTAGACTGGTGCCAGTGCCTTGCTTTTGATGTCCTTGACTATCACTTCTGTTGATGGTAACAATACTACCGCATTCAGAAAACACCTTTCGTCAGAGAACTCACTTTTCTTTTGGTTAGTAATGTGATGTCTGAGAGCAGTCACTTACAACACTGTTGTAGGTTCTGTGCAATGTGAAGAGGAAGCCAAGCTAAATAATTACAAAGCTGTGTTTCTATGAATGAAGGGATTGAAGATAAGTTGAGCGTGCACAAGTGTTGTGTTCTTTTACCAAAGGCAAATGTTTCTGTTTTGCTCTGCTTCTCTTCAGGTCTGTGTTGACTGTTGCTTGTGAACAGACTGAAGTGCTGCTTTTTGACCCAATATCTTCAAAGCACATCAAAACTCTCTCTGAAGCTCATGAAGATTGTGTAAATAATATCAGGTTGGTCAGAATGAAGATTTATTTTTTTTCTTAACATGGGTGCTTTTCTGATAAGAGTGTAGTAAGTTTGTGTTCTGCTTTATTTTGGGGAAAGTGTATTTTGTGTAGCCATTAGGCTGCAGTTTGCCGTGTGCCATTTGCCTTTTCTTTTGCGTTTGAGGCTGAGAAGGGGCAGAGGAGGAATCTGAAAGCACTGATGGTGGTATTTAATGCTGCCAAGCGTTCTTGTTGATGGAGGAGCTGCAATTCTTGGCATTAGTGTTTGTTTTAACTGGCATTAATGATTTGATTTTATTTTATAATCATAAAATGATCTAGGCTGGAGAAGGCCTGCAAGATCATCAAGCCCAACCATCTGCCTGGCCTACTGAGTCCCATCACTAAACCATGTCCCTTAGTGCCACATCCACACATCTCCTAAATAACCTTGAGGGACGGGGGCTCTACTTCCCTGGGCAGTCCATTCCAATGTTACAAATATTATTACTGAGGCAACCTGTGCCAGGTGCTTTCAGAGGTATGAAAGAAAAGGGAACTATTTACTGATCCTCTTTCATTAGTCTCCCACTTGCTACAGATTTGGGTATAATCACCTGAGACAGACATCTTTTGCACCTGGATTTGGTCAGTTTTTGAGCTCATTTAAGCTTCAGTAACTGCACCTCATGTGGCAGAGTTCCACAGCAAAATTGTTTTTCCAGGTATGTTTAAGAAGGTTTTTAAAACTTGTGGGCTTAATGTGATGTTCTCTATTTTTTATTTTATTTAAACAAGAGAGACAACAAACCATTAACTTCTGTTTACTTTCTCCCTGGCACTCAGTTTTATACACCTGAATCATGTGTACCTTCAATTAGGACTTCCTCAAGTGCAAGAATCCTAGTTTACATTTTCATTACTTAAATGAAAGCTGTTCTGTGCTGTTTGTATCTCCCTGTGTTTTTTCCATTTCTTCTGGAACCTGTTTGGTGGACTAGAGCAGGGTTGCCCGCAGCATTCAAGATCAAGGCAAAAGGTGCATTTATGCAGTGAGGAGAAGTGGTGTGTTCTAATCTCTTCCTGCAAATCTGATTTATTCTAATTTTTTCCCTTGATTGTTACTTAGCAGTGACTATATATGATGCTGTCGTGGTTTAACACCAACAGGTAGCCAAGCACCACACAGCCGTTCTCTCATTCCCCCTCCACAACAGGGGGGAGAAAATACGATGTCAAGCTCATGGGTTGAGGCAAGGAAGGGGAGGTTGCTCTTCAATTACCATCATGGACAAAATAATCATCGGAAAGATTAATTTATTGCCAATTACTACCAGACAAGCAGTGAGAACTAAAAGCATCCTAAAACCACCTTCCTGTCATGCACCTGCTTCTACCTCCTCCCCGCAAGCAGCACAGGGGGAAAAAGGAATGGAGGCTGTGGTCAGTCCAGGATGTTTTGTTTCTGCCACTCCTTCTTCACTGACATGGGTGGCTGCAGGATTCATTCTCTCTTGGTTGCTCACTCCTCTTTCCCAACTGCGGCAATGCAGTGTTTTTCTTGCCCAAAGAAGGGGGCAAAAAACCACACTGTCCCAGAAACCCAACCAAAGTCGTTCATGGCCTAGCTCTGGCCAGTGGTGGGTCCCTTGTGAAGCCAGCTGGAGCTGGCTCTGAGCTGCCATGGGGCAGCTGCTGGGCTATGCTCACAGAGGGCGCCCCTGCAGCTCCCCTCAACAAAACCTTGCAGCATAAAGCCAGTGCAGCCTCAGAAGTATTACGGCATGTTGTGAGTTAGAGCTCATAATTGTAAAAATCAAGGCGTGATCAACTTACCAGGAGAGCTATGTTTATGTACGTCAGACATTTACTTTTCACGTTATCACTTGTGCTCTCAGTATTGTAGGATTGTTCTCTGGCAGTCTGGCAGCGGTCTGCCTCTTTCTGAATAGCTAGGCACTGACACCATGCTGTTTGCCTGTTTTTTTTTTGTTGTTTGTTTGTTTTTTGTTTTTCTTGTTTGTTTGTTTTTCTAATGACTTGTGTTTTGAATGCAGGGGCTATTTCAGTGACATTCATGTAATGCAGCTGCTGCATGTTTGGCATCTGTAGTGATATCACTGTGGGAAGATATTTTAATGGGCATAAACAACTGGCTGTAGCTTAGGGCATAAGGGCAATTAAAATCTCACTACTTCACCATACTACTTACAGAAGGGCTTAGAAAATTTAAAGGACGTAAACTTATTGTTTAGACATTCAGATTTGTCTCGCTGTAGTTGGTTATGTGTGATTGGACTTGTTGCTGTTCTTACCAGGTGTCGTCAGGTTCTAACACTAAAAGATAAAATGCAGTTTCTAGGGGTAGCTTACCACATCTCTGTGTAGATCATTGTTGCTTTAGCATCTTGACTGTAACTACAGCAGGTTAGGCTGATGTGATTTCTTGGAACTCTGTCTTCCCATAGCTACTTTTTTTTTTTTATCTGAAAAATTACAGCAGAATTGGAGTATGATAAACTTTGCTTTGGGTAATTCAAGCTGAATATTTTTTCCAGTGTTTTTCTCGATGAGGAGAATAACTTGTTTGTCTAAATACATTTTAAAATGAAGCGTTGTCTTCACATGGTGTTTTTGAAAATAGTTCTGTTCTGTCTTCAGTAACCTTTAGACTCAATTTATTCTCTTTAATTCCTAGCCATCCAGCCCTGATTCCTCTTCTACCCTGATTCTAGCCCTTCTATCCTCTTCTTTCTGATAGAGCATTTTTATATCATACGTTATTCTTTATATAATGACTAGAAGGTGGCCAAGCAGACTTACACTACCTCAGTTTGGAGTGATTTCATATATATAATTTTGTCAGAAGGCAAGATTATCAGGGTAAAGAATTACTATCTGATCATATTAAGACCTTAATCTGTTAAGTGTAGTAACACCACTAGTATGACCTATGTTCTTTTTCACTTTCCCATCTTCTCTTTCCACTGCATTGTGACAAGCCTGCCATCTGTTAGGTGAGCAGGACCTCTAGACCTGTTAAGTGCATATCCACCACATAGGTGGTGCATATCAAGCACCACGCATGTTATACAAATCCATTCAATTCAACTCTCTGTAGTAGTTCTACACTACTCTCTGATGCAGAAATAATCTGCAAATATCTTGTGACATACGTAGCATTACACATGCAGTTCTTGCACTAGTTTAACAGAATTTCACGTTATGTTGCAATTCAGTTTCTTCTAATGGAGATTTGTATTGACGTACTGAATAAATTTGGGCAGCTTGTGCCATTTCTGCAGATGTTTCAAAGGATGATCTGGAATTCTCATTGTAAACACTTTTTTTTGATATGTATACCCATTGTTTTTGCTAAACACAGTTTCATATGTCTACCTCTAGATTCAGATAAACTGTATTGGGGAGAAAGGAAAGGCAGAATGTGGGAGCAAAAGCCCTTTTCTGGTTGGGACTGTTCCAGGTGCTACATAAGCCTGGATGCAGAAGGTTTACATGGCTCTTCCTCCTGGCTTTGCAGCTGCAGTGAACAGTTTTCCTAGGGTTTTGTGAAGCCAAATGGGTTCTACAGCAAAAGATGGACAAAGGATGATTTAAGTTTAGTTAAAGTTACTGGGAAATAAGCAAACAATGGCTGTGTTCAGATTTTAATCTAATAAATATTTCCAAGACAGCACTATTGTATGCAGTATAAACCATGTGGTTAGTAAAGCAAGCAGTACATTGGCCAGTTAATCAGCTTGATTAGGTGTCTAAGAGAAGCACTGCTATATATCCTGTGTGAAACAATGGGGCCAGTTTTTCAGTGTCTTCAGTGCAGGAGAGGAGTTCCTTGGCTACCTGTACAAAGTTGTAGTCATACCACAGAATCAAAAATTTTGATTCAGAATCAAAAGCCTAAGCTGGAAAGGGTGTCTGGAGATTGTCTGATCCAACATTCTGATTCAAACAGGGCTACAGATTTGTTTACCAGCACCCTGGTAAGCTTAGCATTAAGTATTTCCAGCAATGATGATGTCACCAGTTCTTCGTGCAGGTGCCTGTAAGGTGATTAGGCAGGGCATTTTTGAAAGCAGGTTCCTGTTAATGAACTTCTATCACAAGCTTTACGACCAGTGTTCTGTTTATTATAGTGGGTTCAAGATCTAGAGTGGTATTTCAGTTGTGAATGACTGAATTAGATGCCAAGTAACAATGTATCATGCCTAGCAAAGACAAGCCTTCCAAAGTGAGGAGTTCAGGACTTTAACTAAAGGAAGTGTGGGTACAAAGTGGTTTGGCAAAGTCAGTGGGATTTGCACTGTACAGAGCAGCAATGTTTAAAAGCAGTAGGGGATTGCCAGTAGGAATAACAAAGAGTGGTATTTATTAAATATATATATATATATATTTTTTTTTTTCAGTAGATAGAACTTACATCTGTGGAGGGAAAAAAAAAGATGTAAAGAGTAGTAGGGAAAGAATAAGGAGGGACATGTGGGTAGAACTGAAGAGTCAAGAGGAGGATGGGTTTAATGTGTTACAAGCTGATAGGACTTCATGTAGTCTGAAAAGGACATAGAACTTGTGTCTTCTAGTGATGGCTGATCTTAGTGGCAAAGGGACCTGGCAAATAATGGGGAAAATGAAAGGCATAAATTACAGATAGTCTAGGCTAGCTGGCTTCTGTTGCAGGGACAAGCAGTCAATTTGAACATCTTGCCAGTGGACTAGTGCTGGCTACTCCTGTAGCATTTGGGCTTTCCAAAGACTTGCTAAGCTTCATTAAAGATGAATATTGTACAGATATGTAACTGATTTAATTACTACAGGAGTTCTGTGTGTGCATTCATCCCACTGGTGGTTGTGCAATCTTTATATGATTAACTTGTAAAAAGAGGAAGAAAAGTAGCCTACTATGCTTGTGCAGGTTTATTGTTTTGTTACTAGAGGTGTTGAGGTATTAAACAATAGCGCAGTACTGTTTTTTAACAGAACTGCAAAGCTTACTGACAAATATATTGCTATATGCGATTTTTTTTTCTGTGCAGCCGCTCTGCTTTTTCTGTGTTAGCTTAAATCCCAGTTTATTTTATTTAGAAAAGGCAGTAAGCAGCCACAGTATTTTTCTTGAATTTTCAGATTTCTAGATAATCGACTGTTTGCAACTTGTTCTGATGACACTACAATAGCACTTTGGGATCTGAGAAAGCTGAACACAAAAGTGTGCACTTTGCACGGTCACACCAGTTGGGTTAAGAACATCGAGTATGATACCAATACCAGACTACTAGTAACGTCAGGCTTTGATGGAAATGTGATCATCTGGGATACAAACAGGTACGTGTCTGCGTTTGTGCTGTTAGATTTCTTATTCTTGTGTAGACTTCACATCAGCTTTATATTGTAATAGTCCAGTTGCTAAAAAGAGAAGAGAGCTGTTTGCTAATACTACAAAATGTAGCTTGTCCTTTATGAAAAGTTCTTCACCATCAGGGTGTTTTGAAAATGTGAGTACTGATAGACCAAACAGTAATGAAATAAGTAGAATAAAGACAACATGCAGAAAGGTTAGAAAGGTTTAGGGTGGGCAAGGATGCTTAGCGTGTCCTGGACTCCTCTGGACATTATCAGGGACCCCAGTCAGAGTTCATTGCGGCAATTTCCTGGTTGTTGTTTTTTTTTTTTTTTTGTTTTGTTTTGTTTTTCCTCCACTGTCCAGGTGCACAGAAGATGGATGTCCTCACAAGAAGTTTTTTCACACCCGTTTTCTTATGAGAATGAGGTTGACACCAGACTGTTCCAAAATGCTGATCTCAACATCCTCTGGATATCTTCTGATTTTGCATGACCTTGATCTAAACAAATCTTTAGAGGTTGGCAGCTACCCAATTTTAAGAGCTAGGAGGACTACATCAAGTTCAGGTAAATGCTTGTGCAAAAATCTCTAAAAGTTTCTGTGATAGAGGTGTTCTATGTGATGCTCTTAGCAAAAGAAGGCAGGGGTAGAGTCACAAGGATTTTGCAGAGGAGCTCTTTGGCTCTTCATGGGTCTCACATCTATACTGTTGCATAACATTGTGACTCAGGCAATGTGATTTTTGTTATCAAGACTTGAGCATCACAGGACGTAGTCTGTGGAATGTTGTCACCTCAGGCTGTTATAGTAGTGTTACTTACCTAGCATCCTTGATCCTGTAATAAAAGTAACTCACATTTTGTAGGCTGACTGTGCACACTCCAGCAATTACGTGCTGGTGCAGTTGCTCTCAAAAACAGACTTGGTAGAATCATATTCTCTAAAATTTTATTGCTTCTTCCCACATTGTGGCACTAACAGCCAAACAGTGACAAACTCCTCCTGTTTTGGATGTCTGTTAGTGGCCAGAGGAAAAGTAGTGAAGGAGTACAACATGCTCCTTATTTGTAATAGTTTGTCGTGCTGGCATTTTATTTGCACGAGGCACATCAAAACAGTACTTTTAGGCTGTAGATGGATCTTTTGAAGATGTTTTCTTATCAAGATCCTTTCCTCTTATGCTTTACTTAACATTGCTAGGGAGAATTAAGTGAAGGACATAGTAAATGGGCTGTGTTTAGTTATGTTCATGTGGTGTTGCTGTTTGCAGAGATAACATCTTCAAGTTCATCTGCTCCTCGAAGTGTTGGTTCACCATGTCACCAGAATGATTCAGGTCTACTGTCTGAGAAACAGATGTCACGGTCCTCGCAGCGGGAAGGTAGGAAAATAAGTATCAGGAACTTAATTTCATTGTAGCCAAAAGAGACCAGAGAATAACAGGGAAATACTGTGTTTTCTCTGTGGACTTTAAAAGCATTGCAATGACTTCTGTTAAACCAATAAAATATCATTGCACATCAAAATCTGGAGTTCTTTTTTTTTTTTTTTTCTCCAGGAAGCCTGAAAATAGCAATGAGACTTTATTTCATATTAGTACATTATTTTTGTTATGCAGACATGCTGCCTTTACTCTGTTTTTTGTTTGTTTTGTTTTGTTTTCCCTCCAGCAAACCTCATTTGAATGATCGTTAGGGGAAAAATGAACAGAGCAGTACATAGCTGTGTTTTGCTTTTAGTTTTCCTTAATGTTGGGAACATGTGCCTGCTGTTTCTCTATGCAAATCATAAACACAGAACTAGGAAGACCGATGATCCCATGATTAGCAGACTTCCTCTGAATCTAGGATACACTTTCAAATAGTCAGCATGAACTTGGCAAATTGATAAATACTTTTTAATTTGCATGCTGATTTAAACTAAGGATAAAGTTTTTATTACTTCTGTTTGTGAGATGTTAAACACAGTTATGACATAAGGAAGCGTATCTGGACCCTAGGGTATCCTTTACCACTGAAAACCTCTTTCAGAGTGAGGAGGAGAAGGGAGTATACCTGCGCACAGCTGAGCAGACTTATAAGAATTTGAGAAGGACACTAACATTTTAAAAATAGCAGTTCTTACTAAAACAAAAAAAGTATTCTATATTTTGTTTTAATTATGTGTTTGTGTGGAACATTAACCCTAACTTCAGACCACAGCATGGGATGATTTAACACAGGCTTTGGAGGATTAATTTCAAAATAAGAAGCTACTTGGAATCAGGACTGAGTTCATTGGTATTAACTTCAGTTGTTAGTAGAACCTCTCTTTGATCTAGCCTTTCATAAGTCACAATCTTTTCTAACAGACAGACGAGGGTGTCAATACACTTGACATAATTTCAGCAGTAGACTGAACAGAGAAGTGAAAGTTAATGCATGGAATTCATTTAGACTTAAAGTTTACTTCCCCTTTTAGGTGGATCACCTAGAAATAGTCTGGAGGTCTTAACACCAGAGGTTCCTGGAGAGAGAGACCGAGGCAACTGCATTACGTCATTACAACTGCATCCAAAAGGGTGGGCTACTCTTCTTCGGTGCTCAAGTAATACAGATGACCAAGAGGTAACACAAATGTTTCTTAGGAACTTTTGAGTAAGATGTATCAATTATACAACTATACTGAAAATCTGTTATTTGGGGTAAGTTTACATTTGAATAAATTAGTGCATTTGTAAGCAGAAATAATTAATTTTAGCCCAGGGCTATGAAGTACTTCTCTTTCTTAAAGAGTTCTTTTACAAAGCTTTGTGTCCTTTATTCAGTATTCCTCTTGCTTAACTCTTCCATGGAATTCATTTTATAGGTACAGCTCAGTTAAAACTTTTCAAACAGTTCATATTTTTAAGTCATGTATTTGGTCTGCCAAATACATGACTTAAAAATATGTACTCACCCAAATATAGGAAGAAGGAACTTGTAAAAGACAGAGGATTACACAGTTGTGTAGTGGTGAGCATATCTTAAGTTAAGCAGAGAAACTCCTCTGAATTTCTCAAGTGCATATCTGTCAGTGTTGCAAGGATGAAGTGCTTCTGCTATGCTGATGGATGCTTTCCAGAGGCTGCTCCTGCACCACTATGAAAAAAATTGGGGGCGTATTTCTGCATCCGCTTAAAACTGCGACATCATGGGTTTGAACCTTATTAACTGCAGTGATGCTTGCGCAACTTCAGAGAGATCTCATCTGAAAAATTCTGCAATTTAAAAATACAGGGGATATCAGTGATCTTCATGGCAGAATCCATTTCAAGCCTTTATGTGAAATACTAAGTTACAAGACCTGCTACAGCTCAAATGCAATTTGCAGATTTCACTCCCCTAAATACTGCTTTAAATAAGTTACAGTGGACTTTGAGACCGGTTTTGTATTACGTTCCCTAGATTGTATTTGTGAATTGTCACATAAAGGCATATGTTGCAGTGGGACATAAAAGAAAAACAAGCAGTCTATTATGCAGCCAGAAATAATGAAAAACCCCTTCTTCATGGATTGTGTACAAAAAGCAAGAACCTGCAAGTTTGGTTTGGGAGCATCTGCTTTTGATGGAGTAACTTGCAGCGTTAACTCAAATTCAGTTATAACTCAAATTCCAGCCAGAGTCTCAGAACACCTAGATTACACCAGTCAGTCAACTTGTAACCATCTTCTCCTCCTAAGCTTACTTCAATATCATTGCTTTAACAGTTGTGCAGACCTATTTAATCTAAGACAGAGGTTTTATATTTATCTCAAAATTGCAGATCACAGAATTATTAAGGCTGGAAAAGACCTTCAAGTTCATCTAGCCCAACCATCCCCCTACCACCAATGTCACCCACTAAACCATATCCCTAAGCACCGAGTGCCAACCTTTCCTTAAACACCCCCAAGAATGGTGACTCCACCACCTCTCTGGGCAACCCATTCCAAATAATTACTTGAATACTTGATTTCGTTGAATATTTAAGTGTTTAACAAATAGTTTAGTTAATCTGGTAAATGATGTGAATTGCTCTATTAATTTATTTACTTTTGGAATAAAACCACTCTTTGTAATGGCAGCATACAAATATGTAGAGGACTGAGTGGAAACATAGCAGATTGGTTAGAAATTTCAGTGCTGATTCTGTAAGCTTATTAAACTAGTACCCAGTGCTGAATTTTTTGAAAAGGCAAATATCATATTGGGTTGGTTGATACTGATGACTGACCTAGTTATAATTTCCCAGAGTCCAAGTATCTGCTTTACTGTTTTCTCTTAATATTCGTTAGTATTGTTTCCTTTGTGTTTACTTTAACAGAATACATTGAACAGAACAAAACTCATTTCTTCTGTCTTGTGATTAAATCTGAGTCTTCCGTGATGACATAAATTTAGTTTGTCATGGAGTGATCTTGCGTTTGGTTTGCGATTAGATTACTCATTAAAGTCCCTGTCCATCTCACAGGTAACAAGCTGGTTATAGAGCTGTTCATTGCATTCCTTCCTCTACTTGTCTTGTTTCAAGACCTTCTTCCTTTTGAAGTTAAGGGCACAAAATGTCAAAGGGCAATTGTATATTGGACAAGGCTGAGTTCTGCTTTATTGTAGATTTCACTTAAACACTCACTACATTAGAGCAGACTCTAGTCCAAAGAATTATGCTTTGCTCTTTTAAAAAGTAGATTTCAAAGGTTATATCTAGCAACTATTTAATTAAAAAAAAAAAGTCCTTATGCTAAATGTCTGGTGTACATAGGCCACTCAAAGACAAGATGCCAAGGAACCTGCCAGTTTTCAGTGTCTCATAGTAAATGCTTATCAAGGAGTAGATAAGCAACATGTTGGGCATTCCTTTACATACAGCAGAAGTGAATGCATATTTGCAGTGCTTTACTCTCAGTGTTCCTTTCTCTGACTCTCCCTTTAGTGGACTTGTGTCTATGAATTCCAGGAAGGAGCCCCTGTGCGCCCTGTCTCACCTCGTTGCTCCCTGCGATTGACTCATTGCATTGAAGAAGCCAATGTGGGCCGGGGTTACATCAAAGAACTTTGTTTCAGTCCTGATGGCCGGATGATTTCATCCCCGCATGGCTTTGGGATCCGCTTGTTGGGGTTTGATGCATACTGCAGCGAACTTGTTGACTGCTTGCCCAAAGAAGCTGGTCCCTTGAAAGAAATCCGTTCCCTCTATTCTCACAATGATGTGGTACTGACAACAAAGTTCTCTCCAACTCACTGTCAGATTGCCTCGGGGTGCCTTAGTGGACGTGTTTCTTTGTATCAGCCAAAGTTCTAGGCGCATTGTGCATCAACAGGACCTTCAGATGTTTGTGGTTTCAATTACTTCAGTTTAGTTGAAGTGTGTTCGAAATCCCATAAATCCAGAGAAGATCATAGTTGCTATGGTCTCAGAACATAATAATGACATGAGTTCTCAGTCCAGCACTGTATACATTCTCATACCATATCTGCAAGTCAAGCTCCATGCTTTGTCTTTTTAGCCTTCTAGGCAGAACCCTGCTCCTGCTGATCCTGTGCCATTGAGTCATCGTTCTGGTTGGTTTGTACAATAATACTTGCAAGTAATTTTCAGCAACATGACTTGAAGTGGGCTATCTGGAAAAAAATGTCGATGGTGTGTGGGTAGGAGTTCAGCTAAAACTCACCCAGGCTTCCCTGTTACAATACCTCTTTGTTTCAAAGGACTTTTTCTGTTGCCAAAACCGCTATACCATGATTGATAATGAACAGGTTTTGTGCATGCTAGTTTAGCTGGCACAAAAAGACAAAAATGTTTTCATTTATTTACTCATTTGGTTATTTGTGATTGGCTAGAAAAAAAAAAATTCATAATGTTTTGTTGTCCTTAAAAGTCTTTCTAGGCTGTTTTTCCTTAATTGCATATCTTGTGATTATTGCTAGAAGGAAGAGGTTCTGAAAGGAGATGTATCTGCATTTTTTCCTCAAAATCTAGTTGGAAAAGGCTGGGGCAGTGAAACAAGAGCTTAACAGATCTAAACATCTTATGCTGTATCCACTGCAAATGAATCAAAGAAAATGTTTCTTACAACGTGTATGGTTAGTGGATGTCTCTTACTCCTCGGTCAGTAGGGTTTCTTTTGTGGGAAGCTTTCCACATCAGTTACAGAAACCTTCATCTTGAGTTTGGAAATGTACACTGCAGAATTTCTGCTCATTTTAAGGCTGTATTTCGTATTTCCTTTAATCATTCTACAAATTAATGTTAGGAGAGAAATTCAGCTACAAAGTTTCTGTAGTGTAACTAGATAAATATTTCTTCATATGTATTGTCAGTAAAGGAATGGATTAGAAACATTCCAGTCTAAAGTAAGATCTATTTGGATTTAACAGGGCTAATCATAAAATCTGAAAAATGTTAATGTTCACTGTTAAATCACATATGGAGTTACAAATGCCAAGTTTTATCTCTCAAGTTCATCACAAAATCCCAGACTGGTAGAGGTTGGCAGGGACCTTTTGGAGGTGATCTGATCCAGCCTTCCTGCTCGAGCAGGGCCATCCAGCAGCAGGTTGTCCAGGGCCATATCCCAGATGGCTTCTGAATATCTCCAAAGGAGAACTCTAAAACCTCTCTGGGCAACCTGTTCCAGTACTCAGTCACCCACACCCTAAAGTGTTTCAGATGTTTTGAGGGACCCTCTTATGTTGCCATCTGTGCCCATTGCTTCTTTTCCCAGCACTGGGCACTACCCAAAACAACCTGGCTCTGTACTCTTTACACTGTCCCTTTAGGTACTGATGAAATACTTCCTGAGCCATGCTTTCTGTAGATGGTCCCAGCTCTCTTAGTTCCTTGTAGGACAGATGCTCCAGGCCTTGAATCATTTTTGTGGCCCTTTGCTGGACTCTCTCCAGCAGCTCCATGCATCCCACAGAACTAGACACAGTGCACTAGGTGTGGCCTCTGAAGTGCTGGAGAGAGGGGAGAAGGATCACCTTCCTTGACCTGCTTGGCAATACATTGCTGGCTCATTGAACTTGGCGTCCACCAGGCCCCCTGAGCATTTTCTGCCAGGTTGCTTTCCAGCTGGGTGGCCCCCAGCATGTCCTGGTGCCTGTGGTTGTTTCTCCCAAAGGGCAGGACTTGGCACTTCCCCTTATTGAACTCTGGGGGGCTCCTAACCCAACAGCACATTTTTCCAGCCTGTAAAGGTCCCTCTGAATGGCAGCACAACCCTCTGGCCTATCAGCCACTCCTCCTGGTTTTGTCATCTGCAAACTTGCTGGGGGTACACTCTGCTCCATCATCCAGATCATTAATGACGACATTAACACAGGACTGGACCCAGTATCGACCCCTGGCATTCAGCACTAGTCACTGGCCTCCAACTTGACTTTGTGCTGCCCTCTGGGCCTGACCATTCAGTTGTTTTTGTAACCACCTTGTTGCCTATCTCACCCATATATCAGCAGCTTTGCTATGTTCTTACGGGGGGCACTGCCAAAGGGCTTAATGAAACCCAGGTAGGCAATGTCCTCTGGTCTTCCCTTACCCATCATGCTGGTTATTTCACTGTAATATAGCTAATCCTATGCAGTCTTTTCAGTTTCTTATGTGCATGAGTTTATCACATAAGTGTTCTAAGATATTTTGTGAATATTTAACTAAGATTTTGCTGAGAAATCATACAATGATTTCAGTAGCAAACTTTACCCTAAAAGGGCCATCGTTTTGTTATTCAGATTCACTTTCTACTGAGCATGCTTTCAAAGATTGTCTCTTAAAAAGGCTTTTTGCAAAAATTCAGCTTTAGGAGATACCTGTGAAGACAGCTGGGAATGTATACACCTGATGATTCTCTTCAGGTTTTGAATTTCTGAAGGTAGCATACTCAGGGTAGTAGTGGTGAAGTCATTGAAACTTAAGGCTCCTGTGCATTATGGGCCTGTTAGAACAGGTCCAGAGGAAGGCTATGAGGATGGTCAAGGCCTGGAGCACCTCTCCTATGAAGACAGGCTGAGGGAGTTGGGGTTGTTTAGCCTGGAGAAGAGAAAGCTCCAGGGAGACCTTGTAACAGCTTTCCTAAGGGGGCCTACAGCAAGGCTGGGGAGGGACTCTTTCTCAGGGAGTATAGCAATAGGACAAGGAATAATGGCTTTAAACTGAAAGAAGGTAGATTTAGATTAAGATCTAAGGACGAACTTCTCTACTCTGAGGGTGGTGAGGCCCAGGGTGCCCAGAGGAGCTGTGGCTGCCCCGTCCCTGGCAGTGCCCAAGGCCAGGCTGGATGGGGCTGGGGGCAGCCTGGGCTGGGGGGAGGCCTCCCCCCAGGGGACGTGGCACCCCCAGGGCGTGGCACTGGGGGGGCTTTAAGGTCCCTTCGAACCCAAACCATTCTGGGATTCTCTGATTCTAAAATTTTGGTGAATTTATTTAGTAATAAAAAGCCTTCAGTAATGGATATTTGATAGTTTGAGGACTAGTCAATTACTACTGCCCTGGGTTTTCAGTAACTCTAGCAACTGGGTGCTAAAGGAGTACCTTCAAGTCGTCAAGTGTATGAAACTGACAAAATTCCTGTTATTTAGTAAGTGTCCTAAATTTTCAGTTCTCATGGTTTTCCAACTGAATCATTTGGCATTAGTGTCTAAGTAGAATATCATCCCAGCTGGAGAAGGGAGAATACGCGCAATTAACTTTACATGCAGGTATATGTCCACAGACTTCTCAGATGATACTAAGTTGTGCTTCGGAAAAATTTCAGATATATAACTTGAGAGCAATTCTGTTGTTGCTGAAACTATTGTCTTGAACTCAAATTACACTGATGAAACCATGAATGGGGATATGCCTTATTTTCCAAAACAGCATCACTCTTAGTTTTAAACACTTGTACTTTTTGAATGCTTCTGGAACACAATTCGTAAGAAGCATTCTGTCCATATATGCTGTAGAAATCTTACCTAACTCTTCTGATTACAGTTGTGGTAAATGTGAACTAGAAGAAGTAGATAAAATTAGATTGTGATTATTTGACTACTCCTTTTCAGCAGTACTTTGAAGTTTTCAGTTAAAGATAATATATTTTATCTGTAAATTTCATAAAACACAGAGACACTATTCAATTACTCATAACTGTTATGCCTTGCAGTTACAGTTTGGTGGAAGGAGTGATTTAGTTTTTTTTGTCTTTCTAAACCTTTATCTTGCCTTATTGAATTACCGAAGTAATTCAATGAGCTTTGGATCTTTCTAGGTAGCCAAAAAAAAGTTTGTTATGTTTCAAAAGACAAAATCTTAACCTTGCATCCTTAAATGTCTTAGGGACAAAGCTGTATAAAACTTAAATGGTATATTAAAGACTGCACTAACAGTAGTGGCTTAAACCAGTGTCTTTAAACTTTTTGACTGTTGAAGTGTTAAATCACTTGATGCATTTCATACTTTTTCTAATGAAGATGGAGCTCTTTGATTGTAAAGCATGCAATATGTTTTTATATTCATTGATTTCCATAGTAAAGTAATTCCTTCTTTCACAACATAGGTCAGCAGAAGCAGATAAACTGCCTAATTAAGATCTCCATGGGAATGTCAACGTTTAGCAGCGTTCACAGGAACCAAACTCTTATTTGAAGCTAGCACTCCTTTTGTAATAGTCCAGTGACTGTATGTCGTGGGAGTAAATGCATTTTCCAAGTATTTCATTGGAGGTCAGCCTTTACATCACTGTAGCACCGTTATGCATTTGTGGGGAGAGGGAGAGATGCTATTAATGAGACTGTAAATTGACATTAATGTATGTGCAATTTTTTGATGAAGTACATGTGCGTATTTCAGTATATATACAGCCACTGGGCATCATTCAGACATGGTTAGTTCAGGGAAAAATATAACCTCCCACAGAATTATTGGGGATAGGGGGAAAAGCACACTTGATACCCACATACGCATTTGTTTGCACTCTTTGACACTCAGTAAAGACAGCTTGCCCGCTACCAGAATAAGAATGTAAAGATCTTTTTTTTTTTTTTGTGGGTTTTGTTGTTTTTAATTTGGGTAACACTGATGTATAATATATAATAGGTCCTGATACCGTAAGTAGTGGGTCTCTTGTTCTATGATATACAAACCCTTAGCAAGAAGAAATAAACTTGCCCTATGGAGGCTTTTTTTTTTTAATAAAATTTAAAAAAAAATGAGTTCACAAGATTCTCAGTAGGAATAAAAGAAGGTTGACAACCGTAATATTTTTGTCCTGCAGGAAAAAAACAAACAAACTTTAATTTCGAGATCTTAGTTGATGGTGCATTTTCTTACGCACTAAGTATCTTCATTTAAGTGTAAGGTTTTTAATACTAGAACAAATTGTGCATGTAAATATTTTGAAATACCTGAGATTTCATAGTATGAAGTGTAGCCTTTTAATACAATACAAAAAGTATCAGAACTGCTCTGAATATATTGTACTTAGAGCTGTACAGTAACTTACTACTTGTGGACAGTTTCTCTTGCTTGCATAATAAATTAAACATTTAATAATTCAGTGAATTAAAATCTATTTTAATGTATTTATCCTACACTGAGCTTTGTTCTGTAACACTCACTGCTTCTTGCATATTAACTTGAACCAAGAGAGAAAAAAGTGTGCTTTAGAGTGAAATCTGCACACACATCGCCCTCTTCTAGTTTCTTTGCTTGGGCACATTTGTGGGAAGAAACAGCTCACTCCTGATACCTAGAAAGCAGGATAGACATTGAAGCAAGACTGATGATCACAAACCTAAGTGTTGCTGAGCTATCTGTTGCCTGAGCCATTACGTCTTGGGTAGAGTGCCTTCTCTTCATACCCTTTAAGGCAGCACCCCAAGAGCACTGCAGTGGTGAAAGGCTACTGCATGCCCCTGTTGGACAGGACGAAATTGAAACATGGTTCCCCCACCTTGGTGAGGGACAGGTGTGCCTGAGCAGGCCTGCAAGCTCCTGTGAAGCATGACAGTTAGCAGTCATGTGAAAGCTGCCGTTTCTGCAAAGTCACTTACCATTAAGCACAATGAAAACAGCACCTTCAAGAAAAAAAAAACTGCTATTTCTGCCTCAGCATCACTTGTGGCACAGACTGCCACTTTGCTGTAACACATGCTAGAGGCACATTGCCTTTGCTCAATATGATCTTGACCTACGACTAAGAACTGGCCAAATCTAAGACACATGCAATTGCTGAGACCTAATTTGCCTAAATAGGTGTACAAGGTATTCAGAAGAGAAACATGCCTCAGGGACAGAGGAGTTCCTATAATGTTGTTCTGTGCTCAAGCTGTTTATCACCAGAAGTCTCGCTATTAACTCTGTCACACAGCAGCATCCCTGTTATTTATCATCAGTAGCATTCCCCTTCCCTCCTTCAGCTGGCAATGATCATTGTAGTGCCCCGAAGAACAATACTGGTGAAGCTTATAACCCTGGGCTACGCACAACACAACACACAGAAATGCTGCCAGCTCATGACTACTCTGGAGATGTGTGTGTCAGCTCTACTCTTAAATTCTGACATGGAACTCAGTTAGCCTGGTTATAATCAGTTTGTTAATATTTGAAAACAAACCTGAAACTAGCTTGAACCAATGTGTTCTCAGTTCAGCTGAACCATCATAGCTCTTTCTGTGCCCTTTTTCAACACTGGCAACACATCCTATTCCATCTCACTCTAACTGGTACGTAGACCTACTGTGCCAAAGCTCGCTGGACCCCTCTCTTCACTCCTTATGAGCATCTCTCCTCTTATACATGAAAGATCTGTAATTTGTTAAACAGAATTGCTTTGTGTTGTAAAACTGATAGTACTTATAAAACAAAGCAAAGATTACACTTGAACATAGTTCTACTATGATGCACTTTCACCATGTTCATTGAACCATGCCACATAAGTAGGGACAGCAACAGATGTGCAATTGTTTTTTGCTGCAGTAGTGAAAACCACCAATTAGTGGCAGACTGACATTAAACTCTTCAGTTCAACTCTTCAAATTCTGCAACATTAGAGAAGCATGCAATATCTTCCACAGGACAAACAGGATACATTTCTTTTATTCCATCAAGGAGTGATTACAAAAAACAATACACTGGTAAAAATCAGATTCTGCCACTAACAAACATTCAATAAACATTTTATTTCAATGCAGATAACCACAACATTCAGATATAGCAATGTGCCAGGTTCTTTCTGACTGTGAAGCTACGGAGTATATTATGATTACAATCATAACACACTGATTAAAACCAGTATTTTAAGACAGTCTAGCAAACAAGAAAAGCAGTAGCTACTACAAAGTTTATGAAAAGAACAACTTGGGAAAGTTTCTGAAAGCTTTCTTGCCCTCCCTCTTCCAGAAATTGATGGTGGCTTTCAATATAGTTTAATGAAAAAAAGTGCCCAGGAGACTCAAATGCTTTTCATTAGAACCGTCCCCTGCTTTATGATAACCATGCTTATCCCTCTCCTGTCCTTTTCCCTAAGGACTGTAGTCTTACACATCTCAACTTCCAAGCCTGTAAGACACACAATACTGCACACTTCTGTAAGTCTTTAACAGCACGTGCCTACAGAAGTCTTCTGACACTTCTCCAAGTGCTGCATCTTTCCTACTTAGCTGCTTCTCACACAAACTTTGTCTGTCTTCTGGTTATCTTCTTGTACTATAATCACAGACTTCACCAATGTGGGTTATGACCCAGAAATTTTATCTTCTCAGTGCTGCAGTACAATTCTGTCTTACAGAACTGTTAAGTGTACGTATCAAGGAGACGGAACTCCAATTTTCAGGTAAAAAAAAAAACAAACAACCTTTTTGTGATCAATTAACTCATAGCCCAAATGAAAAATAAAATTAATTTGCAAAAGACAAGATACCTTAAGTACAGAAAAGCTGTTCCTGACCTACTTCTACAACAATGGGAAGCTTATCTATTTCACAAGCATTACAAAAAGAGCCGTCTTCTTTCTGGCCCCACAGCTGTAAAACAACAGAAAAAGAAGTGATGAAAAAAAAAAAAAAAAAAAAAAAAGCACAGAACAAGCTCCACATTTACAAGTAGAAGAATTTTAACAAGGAAGGACACTTTAAAGCTTCAGTATAGTTTCTGTTTCATTCCTTCCACTTTTCCCTTTCCACATGAAGGCGTGCACACATGCACACACACATACACACAAATCCCACTTTGAACTCGAGTCAGCTTACACTGGAGTCAACATTCAGTAACTACTTTTACGCTGCTGAATGAAATGTTCTGTTAAAGCCAAGCATCACAAAAGCTGGCAGAGAAGTTTGCGTAGGCTTAGTTTAAGCATAAAATTCAAAAACTTAGTTATCCCCATCTGCATTTGTTCATTTAGCTTTGAACAATATTGAGTACTTCGGACCCTAAAACATTTGAAAACATAGTTCTTAAATGAAGATTTTGAAGTTTATCAAGCAAGGGAGTTAGTTTTCATCAGACCCTTCTTGATTTTCATGTTCTACAACGTGCACAGTGGAGCGCATTCAGACACGGAGTGTTGAAAACTGTTGGGAGTTGATATGGAATAACCCGTTGGATACACAGTTTGGTTTTGGTTTGCTTTTCTACATGTATCTTGCATTTGTCTAGTAGTTTCATTATGGGTAAATTCACCTGATGGCAAATAAATACTTTAAAAAGCTAGTCATAATTGCACCAAGGTTTAGATGCATCACCATTTACTCCATATATAGTGAAGGCCAAGACGAATTACCTTTTACGCTATGCAGGAACTGTTCCCAGGGATTAAGTGACATCAAACATGCCAACACCCAAATGAACAGCAGGACTGAAGGAAGATTAAGTGGTTTTCATAACAGCTTTAGCAAGAATTCGTAAGTTGCATTGATTATGCCCCAGGACAGGACAGAGCGATGGTAATTCAGATGAGCTCCTCTAAAAAGGTTGATCAATTTTCTATCACGTTCCAGCCAGATCTTCACAAAAACTGTTGAGAAGGACTGAAATTCACCACCAATTTGTGCTTGCATACGAGCTTTGACAACGTTCACTGGAAAAAACAAGAATCCCAGCATGGCACCCAACAGCCCTCCACAAATGAAGTCATTGACCAAATGAGTGCTGTAAGAAGTTGCTTCAGGCAGGCATTGTTTAATAGGTCCTCTCAGACCGAAGAAGAGTACATTACTCGGTCCATTTCGGAGCAGAATAGGCACCAATCCCCGATAATATTCTCTCATCCCATACACTTTCAGTACCTTGAAAGCCTGGTACGTGTTTGTAAATTTATCGTGGTGTTTGTAGTCCTGAAGCAAAGTCTGAACACGCTCGAAAGGTGTAAGAACAGCTTCTGTAGTCCCTGCAAGCACGGCTGCCATACTGCGCGTGAGGAGCTCAGGAGCGGTTGTGTGGCTGTGGAGCAAGGATGAGAAATCTTCATACAAGCCAAACATTAGAGCCAGTGTTGTTGTTTTCTGCATTAATGGAGGAAGGATGCCGCGGTAGAGATTTCTCATTCCATCCTTCTGCAGCTGATGTACTGCATCCTTTGTTTTCAAACCATACAACTGCTGTCGAAAGAGGACCTTTTGGATGGGAAAAGTAACTGCTATATTTGTGAAGGCTGCACAGTAGCCACATAGGTAATGTTTACCAGAGGTATCTGCAATGTCACTGCTGAGCTCTTCCTTGGAATCTACTGGGGCAAAACCTTCTGAATCCATCATACTGTTTTTCTTACTGTTGTATATCTCAGTCCTCTTTTCCTGCATCAAAAAGACAAGAAAAAACATGAGCAAAGCTGCAGGTGACCCAGCTTCTTTTCACGCTAGTGGTTTACTCAAACAACACTCAGTGACACTCAAGCTCAGTAACACTCAAACAGCCAGAAAAAAAAGCCCTTAAAATTTGAAGGAGAAAAGCAGTAAATGCAGATCTGTCCGATGCTGCGCTGTTTTCTACACAAGTCTCATAGGCCTCAATAAACGCAGTTTTTTCTCCCTGTAAATTTTCTAAGTAAAACAGAAACAAATTGGGAGGCAAACTGAGATATGAACCCTTCATGCACTCAGCATGGGCAACAAACAAGAGGAGCTGGAACCTGCACTGCAGTGGGAAAGCTATGACATAGGTGCCATCACTGAAACAAGGAGGGATGGCTCACACCCCAGTGTGGAGTGACGCAGTGTATGGCTAGAAAATATTCAGAAAGGATAGGCTGAGAAGGAGAGGAGGGGGGGTAGCCCTGTACATTATAGGGAGTGTTTTGATTGCCTAGAGCTCAAAAGGAGTGACAACAGGGTTGAGTGATTGTAGGTATGAATCAGGAAGAAGGCCAGCGAAGCAGATGTCATGGTGGGATTCTGTTACTGACCACCCACCCAGGATGAAGAAGCAGACAAAACATTCTACAAACAACTGAGACAAGTCTCACAATCGCTAGCCCTTGTTCTCAAGGGTGACTTCAACTTCCCAGATCTCTGCTGGAAATACAACACAGCAGAGAGGAAACAGCCTAGGAGGTTTCTGGAGTGCGTGGAAGATAAATGGTGACACAACTGGGGAGTGAGCCACCTAGGGAAGGCATCTTTTGCTTGTCACCAGAATAAAACTTTTGGGGGATGTGAAGGCTGGAGTCCATCTTGGGCACAGCGATCACAAATTAAGAGTGATTCAGAGTGGTGTCACATCATCCCCATGCAATGGTACAGGTGGGGGAAGAGTGGCTGCAGAGCTGCCTGGCAGAAATGGACCTGAGCTATCGGTTGATAGACATCTAACAAAGAGCCAGCAGTGTGCCCAGGTGGCCAAGAGGGTCAACAGCATCCTGGCTTGTATCGGAAATGGCATGGCCAGCAGGGCTAGGGAAGTGTTTGTCGCCCTGTACTCAGCTCTGGTGAGGCTGCACCTTGAATGCTGCATTCAGTTTGGGGCCCCTCCCCACAGGAGGGGCATTGAGGTGCTGAAGAGTATCCAGAGAAGGGCAACGAAACTGGTGAAGGCTCTAGAGAACAAGACTTGTGAGGAGCAGTTGAGGGAGCTGCAGTTGTTTAGCTTGGAGAAAAGGAGGTTCGGGGGAGATGTTGTACTCTATAATTACCTTAAAGGAGGTTGTAATGAGGTGGGGATCAGGCTCCTCTCCCAAGCACCAAGCAGTAAGATGAGGGGAAATGACCTCAAGTTCTGCCAGCGGAGGTTTAGGTTAGATATTAGGAGGAATTTCTTTACCGAAGGGGTGATGCAGCTTTGGAACAGGCTGCCCAGGAAGGTTTTGAGTCACCATCCCTTGTGATCTTCAAGGGATGTGCAGATGTAGGACTTACTAGTGTGGGTCAGTGGAAGACTTGTCAGTACTACGTTAAAGACTGGGCTGGATGACCTTAGAGGTCTTTTCCAATGTGAATGATTCTATGCACTAAAGCAGCCACACCTGCACCTAACCCAGTCTCTGTCACTCCTCCGCTGGAAGGGGAGCAGTGGGGCATGCAGATTTACTACTGCAGTGTGGAAAAGCGTCACTGAAACCAGCACCATGCTAACAGTACTACTCAAAAGTCCTTTCACAACTAGTTGGTTACAGTGACGGCAAGTGTGTGTGCCCAAGACATTAATTTTTCCCCTCAAAAGAAACCAATAAAAGAGATGTAGGAGGTATGCATCAACTGCATTGGCAATATGTACAAATCCATGGCTCTGTTACAACACCCTGTTAGTGCACAGGCAGTCCCCCTCACCCTGCAGGGCGCTCACGCAATGCTTTTCAACACCACGCTCCCTGCCGCAGGACTCCACCGCCCTGGAGAGTCCCCCTGGAGAGCGACTTCAGCGCACCCACCTACCTGCTGTGCTTCAGACAGCTGCAGGGCAAAGAGTACAGAAGAAATGCACTGGGCACCCGACACTGCTTTTTCAGAGAACAACGAAGCCCTTTACATTGAAAACCAACCTAAGCGACGTCGTGAGGTGATTTTTAAGCGTAAACGACCGACGCGGTTACGCAGCCCGACCACCCGCCGGGCCTGGCGCGTCCCCAGCGCCCAACCTCGCCGCTCGCCGCCCTGCCCCCCCCCCGCGCCCCGCGCCCCGCGCCCCGGGCACGAACCCTCCCCCCGCGCCCCCGCCGCAGCCCCGCGCCCCGGCCCCGCCTCAGCGCCCCCCCCCGCGGGGGCCCCGAGCTCCGCGGCGCCCGGCGGCGGGGCCGGCGCGGGCCCTGCCCAAGGTCAGGCCGGCGGCGCGGCGGCGGCTCCCGGCGGGGCCGGCGCGGCCCGGCCCGGCCCGGCCCGGCCCTGCCCGCCCCGCCGCCCACCTGCGCGCGTGCCCGCCGCCATGCCGGGCCCTGGGGGGCGCGGCCCCGCTCCCGGCCCCGCGGCCTCCGCCGTCCGCGCGCGCCGCCGCCGCCGTGTGACGCGGGGCGCGCGACGCCTGACGCGGCGCCGCGACGCGGGGGCGCGGCCGGGAGGCGGGGCCGGGAGGAGGGGCCTCGGGCGTGCTCTGCGTAAAGAAAAAAAGAGAAAGAATAAATAAAAACGGCAAAAATGTGAGATTTGGAATCCTCGCGGCAGCGCGAGCATCCTCTTAGTTCTGTGGTTTCTGCTCTTCAAGGCAGCAAAACGTGCCGTGGGGGACGCAAATGCGAAACGCGCGAGGTTTGTCTGGCTTCGCGGTGATTCTGAGCACGCAGATAACGACCGCGCGCAGAACAAGGCGTGGGAGAGGTCGTCCGATCACGTACCCGTAACTTCCCGACAGGAGCAACTGGAAGCAGAGCTCTCCAAGTGTGAAGCTTTACGCTGCTGTCGGAGGCTGAGGGAAAAAGGGCGATGGCTCAAACACTCCGCAGGAAACGGGGTGACCACGTTTTACATCGGCTCAGAAAGGCAGATCTTTTGGCAGCACTTTGCTGGGGCCACCCTGCTAGTAACCAGCTGAGGCATCTTTGCGACCATGGTTCTGACGGGGGAAGGGAGGGCAGACCTTAGCCACATGCTGTCCCAAATTCCAGTGTTCAGACTAACTTTATCTTCACCAGCAAAGCAAAGCTAAGGTTTGCTTTCCAAAGTTATCCTTCATCTTTATGCTGAGTAGCTTTGTGACCCTGATTTGTCCATATGTTCAGGAAGGACTTTCAGACATAAACTCAGACATTACTATTTTCTCCTTTTTTGGGGGAGAATTCAGCATGCATCCATTAAACATAAGATGTTTTTTTGTTCTTTTGTTAAGCTGATAGGCTATAGAGAACAATGTAAGCAGTGTGGGGTGCTGCTGTACTTGTGCAACCCTAATTCAATCGCTCATTGTCACAAGCAGAGTAGCAGCCCCCAAATGACCCACGCAGCAGCTAGCTGAGGGCACAATTCCCATCTTCCCAAGAAATCACAGGCCTATGGGAACCTTCCTTCACCACTTCCCAGTCTGTTTTCCATGCTGACTTTCAACAGGAATGCTTCACCACAGGTGAGGAGACAAGCTCAGAGGACTATGATGGAGCGGTGGCTGCTGGGCCAAGTGTGGTGTGCCTACAGCACGGGCTCACAGCATTTCTCCTACAGCACTCCAAGGAGGGCCACAGCTTTCTTGCCTGCCAGTTCTGCCTGCTCTGGCACGGGTCAGTCACCCAGCCAGCCACTGCCATGCTGTGCAGTCTCCCACAGGTAACCTACACAGTAGTTCTGGAGAGAAGAGCACAAGCTTTCTCCCAACCTCTCTGGTCGCTCCCGTGCACTCTCTAATGTCTAGGGTATACTCTCAAATAAGGCGACCCTTGACATTGAGCAGATAGAAAACACCTCTTCCTTCCTACTAGAGCATCTTTCTCCATAGTTACTGGGTTCCTCTCCTATTCGTCTTCCATTTTTCCAGTACTCCATTAATCCTCCCGTTTTCTGACAGGATTTAATCCTATTAACACACACTTCCCTGTCCATGATGCATAGAGAGATGAGTGCTTGACTGGGGTCATTAAGTCCCTTTAGGTTACCTATACTTTGTGTGATTCTCATCTGACAGAGCCCCTTTGGCAGGACTGTCCTGCTCTGGCCCAAAAATAAGATCTCATTGTCCCTTTCCCCAACAGCCATACTAACCTCATCACTTTCAGTAGTGAAGAACTCTGCTACTGTGGAGAACAACTGCTTTCCAAATTGCAGCGGCTAATAGCGAGACAGATTGTGGATGAGTCATTCTCCTCTTTGGACTAAATCAACACAGTTTCCCAAAACCAGGGATGCTGCTCTGAGACACTATCAGAGCTGGCTCTGCAGACACAGCAGTGATGTCAAGAGAAGCTATTAACATCCTCGTCTCTGCTGTGAGTGGCTACAAACTGTGGAAAAGCTCTTGCCTGCTTGGTCAGGCAACCATCTCTTTGTACTTCTCTGCTTACCGTAGCATTCAGAAGCAATCGATTTTCGGTCCAAGAATCCATGGTGTTGTCACAATGAGCCATGTCTGCCCCCCTTCTCATGCCACATATCAACCATCTGAAACTTAGCAGTAATGAGCCAGAACGAGGTAAAGAGTATAAACTAATTATCTCCGAATAGTGCTTCATACCCAGTCCAAGCAAGACCTGCTGGCTCTGATACACGCAAGACCAGACCCTAATGAGAAATTAAAAAAAAAAAAAAAAAAAAAAAAAGACTTGTTTCAGCTAGGTTAGTGTAAGTGGCAGAAATGCTATGTCTGTTCAGTATTTGTCTGTTCACACTTTGTGAAGACAGAATTACACTGAAACTTCTGGAGAAACACTTGGAGCTGAAATTGTGAATATATAAAACTTAGCTTTTTCTCCCCCTCTCTTTCTGTGCCCTCTACACTGCATTTGTGTCAAAAACGTAAAACTGGCCATGAGCTGACGATTATGTTGCCAGAAGTAAGCAGTCAGTGGAGCACTTGCAGTTTCAACCAGTATCCCCTTGCTCTGGCACATCCTACATCCTTTTCTCTCATAAAGACAGGAAGAAAGACAAAGGGTTTATTAGAGCTTTTTTTTTTTTTTTTTTTTTTAATAGAAGAGATCAGCAGTTTAACGAACACTGGTTCCAGCCCAACACTGTGACGTCAGTGTAGTAATGCTGGACAAACAAACACAATGGAGAAAAGCATTCCCGTGACTCTGTACGTGCAGGGTGACTGTTCTGAGGGGAACTTTTTCACACCTGCTCAGACCACTCAGATGTTTTAGTTCATCTTCTTGCGCTTCCTTTGGTTCCCTGATGTCTTTAGCGCAGGCAAGGGGAGAGACAGTGTGCCAAGCTTGTGGTTCTGATCATTCTCAAGTCCTGGCAGCCCTTTTGCCTTGGAGATCTTCAACCGCATGGCCTTTGCAATGTCCATTATCCTGGAAAACACCAGAGAAACACTATGTCAGTGGGGCAGACAGATCTTCTGGGACAGACACCATACAAAATACGAGCAGCCATCCACCTCATGGAGGGAAGCCACAAGCAGGATGTCTGCTCTGCGTCTCAGTGCCACCGTGGGGACAGAATCACAGAATGTTAGGAATTGGAAGGGACCTTGAAAGATCATCTATCTAGAAGCTGGAAGTATTTCAAGATTATGAGGCAGAGCTTTGCTGCGGAGGCTGAAATGCTACCAAACTGCACAACAACCTCAGAGAGCATAAGCGTGAGAGAGAGCACCCAATGGCCAGCTGACTCGGAAAAAATAATGCAGCTCTCCATTTTTCTGTGAAGAGATGTTACAGCTGCTGCTGCAGGCAGCCCATATTAGATTCCCAATGGACTCATCTTTCATATGTAGCACAATGGAGGGAATCTAATACAGTGAGAGCATCTCCCTTCAATTGCTGAAATTCAGCACCCCTACATGTGAAGGAAGGGTCTTGGCTGAGATCTGTAGTGTGATGGGTTTGGGCAAGAAGTCACAAGCCAGAACATACCTGGAGGTTTGTCAACAAACAAAGTTTGTCTGAGAGGAATCTAGCAAGGAAGTAAGTTATCTGGCCTTTGCTGGTGCCCTGAGAACACACAAGCCCCAGCACCCTCCCAGATGACTTTATGGCTTTGAAATACAAACAGATTCAGATGGGGAGAGATGTCAGGTGTTCTTCAACCAAACCTCCCACTCCAAGCAAGAATCATCCTGTGGCTAAGTGAAGTGTCACAGGGACATGTGCCTCATCTCTGTTTTTCCAACAAGTGATTGCCTCCCCCACCTTTTTGTCACTAGCATCCTATAACCTGTGCTCCCAGCTCCAGTACAGTGTTTAAGATCAAAACCTTGGAAAACCTGAAATTAAAAAAACAAAAACAACCAACTAACTTGTTTTAAAACAGATTACAAAAAAAAAAAATAAAAAAAATGGTAACCAGCACCAGCCAGCCCAGTTAAAATAGGTATTAGTTATCTAAGAGCAAAGAGCAAAATTGCAGAAAAAATCAGAAGTTGCTGCATCAGGTCTGACTATACAGTTTGCAAAACCCAGATGGGGCTAAGGGCTCTGGTAACTTTCAGTTTTCCTAGGATCTTGAGATTATGTCCCTCAACAAGAAGGCCCAGGATACTCTACAACGACTTTCTCTGTTGTAGGGAAGGGCTTTTGACCATTTGCAGCTCCTCTACAGCAGCATCGCCTCTAAAGAATCCTGATAGAAAAGACCAGTACGGTTGAGCTAGGCAGTAAATGTGCTTAAGAGTCACCATGACTCACAGAACAGGATGGGGTGGGACAGAGATGCTGAACAGCTACTAACAGGGCCACCTGACCCATTCCCAGACAGTATTAACAAGCTGCTTGTTGAGCTGATGTCTGCTTGTTGGGCAATTTCCCAGAAAGCTCAGCAGACTGGCTGATTAGTTCTGATCAGTTCCTGATTTATTCTTCAGGGACCAGAGAGATACTACAGTGCAAACTGTAATGAAAGAATTCTTGGAGACAGAGGAGCCGGAGGAGGCTCTGGCTGACACCTGCTGGCATAAGCATGCCTTGCAGCTAACAGCAGATACACCACTTGGCAGGGGAATAATTATGTTTCTACAGAAAATTAAAGCCTAGGGAGCAACTTTCCAAAAAAAATCTAACACAGCAAGCATTGTTTGCCCAGTTGCTTATTCTGCAAGCTTGTTTCTACCCACTCATAACCTCTACCCTTGGCTTGGCACTGGGAGGAGTGGCAGATACAGCAGAGGGACGTGCTGCAATCTAGACTGACTTTGACAAGCTGGAGAAGTGGGCTGACCAGAATCTCATGACGTTCAACAAGGAAAGTGCAAAGTCCTGCACCTGGGGGGGAACAATCCCAGGCATCAGGACATGCCAGGGATCACCCAGCTGGAAAGCAGCTTTGCAGCGTTTGGAGGCCTAGGAATCCTGGTGGATACCGTGCTGAGCATTAGTCAGGAACGTGCTGTCACTGCAAAAGGCTAACAGTATTCCGAGCTGCATTAGGCAAACTGTTGCTAGCACGTCAATAGATGTTGTCCTTACCCTCTACTCGGTGCAGGTGAGGCTGCACCTGGAGTACCGTGTCCAGTTCTGTCCCCTCTCCCCAAGGGAGACACGGACATACAAATGTGGTCCAACAAAGGGCCACAAAGATGATGAAGCGACCAGAGCACTTTTGTGAGGAAAGGCTGAGAGAGCTGGAATGGTTCAGCGTGGGGAAGAGGAAGCTCAGGGGGATCTCATCAATGTCTGTAAACAGCTGAAGGGAGGTTGTAAAGAAAATGGAGCCAGGCTCTTCACAGTAGTGCTCAGTGCCAGGACAAGAGGAAATGGATGCAAACTGGAGTACAAGAAGTTCCCCTTCAACTGTAGGAAGCACTTCTTCACTGTGTGGGTGACAGCACTGAAATATGTTGCTCAGAGAGGCTACGGAGTCTCTCCAGTTGGAAAGATCTTCAAAAGCTGTCTGGACGTGGTCCTGGACAACTGCCTCTAGGTAGCCCTGCTTGAGCAGGAAAATAGGGCCAGATGACCTCCAAAGGTCGCTGCCAACCTCATTCAGTCTGTCATTCTGTGGCAAATCCTTATTTCAAATACTATGGCCAACCTCTCCCCAATTCTCCCAGGAGCATGGGATTACTCCATGTTACCACCAACTTACTATCTGACTGTGAGACAAAAACCTGTTTCAAGTTTTCCTGTTGCAGTCTGCTACAAAGCTGAGCTTGCACTCAGACTGGTACCTAGCAGGGGCCAGAACTCTGCAGAAAGAAGGCGTATCAGGGACAGGAAAGTGAAGAGTGATGAGACTTGTCAGGGAAGAAATGGGGCTGGGAAGCATTTGGGTAGCTTTTCTGCTAGAATCTGCCCCAGTTGGCTGTTTGGGTGCTGCCCTCCTCAGTTTCCCTGCCTGCAATGTAGATGAATATCCTCGTAATGCACCTGAGGGTGCATTGCAATAGGCACCATCACAAAGCTTGAGATGTGTAACCACCCTCGTTTACAAGCAGTAGGGCTTGAAAAGAAAGCTTCAACACACTCAGAGTCCAATTATAACAAAAGGTTCTCACAGCAGGTAACACTGTGTAACACTTTGGTGCGAGAGAGGCTCCAGAGCTCTCTTCCCTGGGGGACTGTTTGTATGAGGACCGCGGGCATCTCAGCAGGTATGAACAAACATGATGACTCACTTGCTTTCATGGAGCTTCATGTCATTCTGCAGGATGGTGAGGTCTATTTGGAATTTGTTAATGTGCAGAGCCAACGCGATGACGTATGCTGCGATTTTAGTCTTCATTGATGCAGAGATTAAATTCTGGACACTGAAGGGCAAGAGGGAGAACACATGAAATATGGAGTGTTAGTGAACCCAAAACACAACCCCCATGAGGTACAGAGAGAACTGGAGCCTGTTAGCGATGGCAGACTTTTCCTAGACATGAAAAAAGAGCTTTAAGCAAGAAATATCCCTGTTCATGGGGACCTCAGACTTCTTTGTGCTTCTCACTAGCTGCTTATGTTTCTGTTCAAAAGCAAAAGCCTCTGGAGTTGTTTATTGCTTTATGGCCTTGACAAAATCACCCACTAATGACACTTCTGTCTCTCTGGCACTCTGATTCCTTGAAAGAGGAAAGCAAAGAGAAGCTGCTCTGAGGGTATTCAGTATAACTACTAATGGCTACTTAAATAGACAGTCCACACAGAGCAAATTTGGAAGCATTTATTTTGATTGCTCACCAATAGTTTGAGTCCTCATAGACAAATGCTCGCCCATTCGGACCCAGAATCTCTGTTAATTTCAGTCTGACTGCAACAGTGCAGCTGCATGATGGCTGAGCAACAGCAGTTACGCCTCTTCCATGCAGAGCCTGTTGACTCCTCAACTGCAGGAAAGGCACTGCGGCAAGAATTAGAATACTATTCACCCTTGCCAGTATTTTGGTGCTTCCTCTCAACAGGACGACTCAAAACATTTATCCAGATTTATCACTGCTTAGTTATAAAAGGCATCCATCATAAGGTAGCAACCAATGGCCATCTGGTCAAAGGCATCCTCCAACAGCTGCCTGAGCAAGTGTCTCTGATACTGCTGGAAAGGATGAGCTTCCCAGCCCCTAGTCTACTCCTGTCACGAGGTGATGACTTGTCTGACCTCCATGGCAGAGCGAGAACCCATCTTACTGCAACCAGCTTTGCCACTGCTGGCTGGGTAATGCTTGGGCAAAACTTAAGCAGAACTCTTCGTCCTGTAAGCATACATGTGCAATGGCATGAGTTTCTGTACATCAACCCGCACTGGTCTCAGCCCAGGGGTTAAGCAGCACAAATCTGTATGTGGTTTGGTCTGCGTAGGTCTGGAGAATTCAAGTAAGTTGGGTCTACTTCATGCAAAAGCATCCCTTTTATGTTATTTAAGCTATGCGAGGGTAAAAGAAGCACCATTATTTACTGCTCTGCCTCTGTCCCAACCCTACTCTGAGGTGGTGGAAGAGCTGGCACAGCTACCTGTCAGCTGCCTTGGTTTACAGTAAAAAATGTATGTGTAGACAGCTACCCATTTCCTCCATGCAGCTGAGTGAGCATATGTTCTCCTATCCTGCAATCAGGGAGCAAACTCCAGAAACAGACAGGCGTGCCATTTGGCCAGGCTAGCTAAATTCACAGGCACAGGCTTTTGCACACATGACTCTGCCTCTCCCAGTCACATTTTAGACTTGCACTGTCCACAGACTGTCAGTCATAAAACAGTGAATACACAGTCCAGGGTGCTACTCAAGAAGCTTCTGCTGTCTTCCATTTTGGTATATTTCCCAATAATGACACCATGGCCCTCCAAGCTCAATTCTGCTATATCTCAACCTCTAGAATATCAAAGCAAACAAAGTTCCTTACCTGCCATTGTTGTAGGTCAGTGAGGTGAAGTTCTTCATGAGTTTCCTGCTAATAATGTGTGGACATTCAGGACCCATCGGATCTAGGATAGAAAGAGCTTTTGCAGTGAAATAAGAGGCACGTACTCTTCCTCATAATGTCCATCAACCATCATAATAGTATGTTCCTGACTACAGCATTCATGACCTCTACCCAGGAATGCAGACAAACTAAAAAGAACCTGCACGCTTGATTTCTGGGTCTAATCAATTTTCAGGTAAGAGAGGGGCTCCTAACAACTTTTGTTGTTTACTGCAAATGGGATGTCCCACCTCAATACGAGACAGATTAAAATAAACATGTACACGTGCAACTACACAAACCTTTCTTTTAATAGATTCCTGTCTCTTTACAGATAGTCCTGTCAGATAGATGATTAAAACTAAAACCACATTAACAAAGTCCTATTAGCACCAAACTAGTCATTTTCAACATCCATTTCAAGCCTCCTCAACTAACTCCTACAGGATGACTCCTTTGTCTCCAGCTATGCAGGAAGATCTCCACAGACAGGCTTACCCTTTCCTCACACATCATTGCCCTACCTAAAAAATGCTACCATTGGAGTTTTCAGGACTGAGAATGAGAATCACATACTAGAGTTCTGTGAAATATACCAAGACCTGAAAATCTCAACCAAAATATTTTGTATGGTGTTTTTGAAAAAAGCAGTTCCTGCCATTTTACTGGGATTCACACAGTGAGCTGTGAAGTAAGGGATAATGAAAACCCTGATACTGAAGAGAACAGAGAGATATATAAAGTATGTATTGTGTACTGTACACCTCTTGCATCTGGAATGTAGAAGCTAGATGAGAGAGCTGACAGTTTCCAACTTCCCTACTCCCAAAGTAAAGCTTGAAAACATAAAACATGTCTGAACTACAGAAACCATAATGTATCAATAAACAAAAACAAATCTCAAATTCCACTCTAAGAAACCTTATCTCCTACAAAGAGGATCTCATGGTGCCACTCTGATGTGTGACTGTTAGAAAGGGACTGAAAAGGATTAGACATCCATCTTCCAGCAGATGCAGACCTAATACCCGACAACAACATGCAGATCCTCAACCTCACCATGACATACGTTGAACTAGAACTGCTGCAAGTGGCTGCTTATAGAACAGCTAACTCTGGGCAGCTGTATTGTTTTCTATTGCACTCATTGCAAACCAGGTTCCAGCATGTAGCTGAAAAGGTGAAGAGCTGAAAACTGTCTTACGCTTCTTCTTGATGACTTTCAGGAAGCTGAACTTAATAAGGATGTCCAGGAACCACAGGCATCGGGCTTTGTGATCCCTGCTCTTCTCATCAACAGGGAGGAACTTCAGCTCCTCTAAGACAAAGGAGCAATGGCTGAAGAGGAAAGAGAGAGAGCATGAGGACCAAAGAACCAGGGACTATCTTACTTACCCGAACAGGACACAGCAAACCCTTGACTGCAATGCACAGCTGTTTTAGGTTTTTAGGTGACTCACTGGAACAGGTTTCCCAGAACACGGACAACCAGAAGTTCACAAGGCTGCTCTTTGAGTACATTTTCTGTGCCCACAACATTCAGCCAGGCCTTTTCAGTGTGCAGCCACTGTGCAGGCCCCTGTATTGTAGGATCTGCAGGCTCACTATGGGGCACAGACACTTCTACTTAGGCATGGGCAGATGGGAAGCATAGGGAGTTTGTTTGCTTACTTTGTTTGTTGCCCAGTAACAGGACCTAACACACAAAGTGTACTTCTGTGTCAATTTGCCAAGCCACAGCAACTTCCACACCAAGACAGTAATGACTTGCTGGGGACAGTGTCTGGCCACAGGTATACCATTCTCTGCACAGCTCCATGGTCCTTTTTGTACAAACTTGCCTCCGGTTCCCACTTTGGATTTATCCCCTCTCTTCTTCTGTAATCAGTTCCCAAAAGGGCAGTCACACTGTAGTGCACACCACCTCCTCTCCCGTACAGCTCCCTCCATACTCCACAAAGGCATGGAGCTGCTTGTTTGGGTCAAATGTCTTCCCTCTGGACTGGAAAGATCAGCCAATCAATACCCATATGGGGGAGCTGGTCCCATACTGGGAAGGTGGTAGCAGCTGCCATCCTGCACCTCAGAACTGCAGTTTCTCAAGGCCATCCCTAACTATTAAAAGGCTGCTTGCAGCAGTATTACCTTTTCTCTTCTGTTTTCTTGGTGACTTCTTCTGGAGTGATGTTAATAAAGGCTGCTGCTGGACCCTTCAACGCTTCAAACTCTGCTGGGGATAGAACTGGAAGGATTTTAAAGAAATTCTAAAGTAAAGAACATGAATACCTTCTCTCCTTTCTGGTAAGAGCAGCCCATAATAAGATGTACTCTCTTCACTCTTGCCATAGGAATATGTGGGGAAGGAAAGTGGGGAATGAAATTATAAATAAGCAGGATGTAATAGCAAGACTTGGAAGTTGACCAATAAGTCTCTAAAGGGCTGTGGCTCAACCACAAATCATTTCTCCTACGTTTCTAACCTCATTACTACTCTTAGCTGAAGTACTTCCAGCAGGGAGGGGCATGGCATCCTTCTATTTGTAGGAAGGAGGAAAGATAGTAAACTTGCAGGCCCTAAGTGTCAATGCAGTATGCCCCTGCTCTCTCAGCTTTTTGTTTGATGCCCACAGCCTGGAGAAGGGTCACAGGTCAGCAAGAGAGCACCCGAAGAGCAGCGCAAAGGAAGTGCACCCACCGCAGCCTGTAAGTCAGCTTCACTGGGGGCCCAAACCAAATGTCTCTATGCTAACACAGGTAGCATGTGGAATAAACAAGAGTTAGAGATGTATGCACAGCTGCAGGGCTTTGGCACCGGCATTATGAAGACGTGGTGGGATGCCTCCCATGACTGGAGCGTTAGGAAGGAAGGACAGGTACGGGAGGGGCCATCGCCCTCTATGTCAGTGAGCAGCTGGAGTGCCTGGAGCTGGGTCAGCATCACAGAGATGTCAGGGACAGGGAACATTATAACAGGGGTCTGCTACAGACCACCTAATCAGGAAGACCAAGCAGAATGAGGCTCTCTATAGACAGACAGAAACAGACTCACGTTTACAAGCCCTGGTCCTCATGGGGGACTTCAACCACCCTGGTAACTGTTGGAGGGACAGCAGAACAGGGCAGAGGCAATCCAGGAGGTTCCTGGAATGCACTGATGACAACTTCCTTCTCCATGTGATAGAGGAGCCAATGTGGAGAGGCGCTATGCCAGACCTCATTCTTACCAACAAGAAGGGCTGGTGGGAAACGTGAAGCGCAAGGGCAGCCTTGACCACTGTGACCATGAAATGGTGTGGTTGTGCATTCGGAGGGCAGCAAGTTCGGAGCACAGCAAGCTCGCTATCCTGGACGCTGGGAGAGCAGACTCTGCCCTCTTCTGGGATCTGCCTGGTAGAGTAACGTGGGACAAGGCCCTAGAAAGATGTTTGATATTCAAGGATATCCACCTCCTCCAAAGTCAGTAGCGATGAATCCCAACAAAGAGGAAGTTGGGCAGAAACACCAGGAGGCCTGCATGGATGAACAAGTAGCTCCTGGCCAAACTCAAGCAGAAAAAGGAGACCTACAGTGGGTGGAAGCAAGGCCAGTAGCCTGGGAAGGATACAGACACACTGTGCGAGCAGACAGGGATAAGGTGGGAAAAGCCAAAGCCCTGTTAGAATTGAATTTGGCCATGGACATCAAGGGCAACAGGAAAGGCTTCTATAGGTATGTCAGTGATGAAACTAGGACTGTGGAAATCGTGGGCCCTCTCCAGGAGGAAACGAGAGACCTGATTATCTGGTATATGAAGAAAGTTGAGGTACGCAATGACTTTTTTGCCTCAGTCTTCAGTGGCAAGAGCTCCAGCCACACAGTTCATGTCTCAGAAGGCTAAGTCAGGGACTGGGAGAATGAAGAACTGCCCACTGTAGGAGAAGATCAGGTCTGAGACCAGCTAAGAAACCTGAAGGTGCACAAGTCCACGGGACCTGAGGAGACGCATCTGCGGGTCCTCAGGGAACTGGTGGATGCAGTTGCTAAGGCACTGTCCCTCGTATTTGAGAAGTCGTGGCAATCCGGCGAAGTTCTCACCAACTGGAAGAGGGGAAGCATAACCCCCATTTGTAAAAAGGGAAAAAGGAAGACCCATGGAACTACAGGCCAGTCAGACTCACCTCTGGACCAAGCAAGATCATGGAGGAGATCCTCCTGGAAACTATTCTAAGGAATACGGAAAATAAGGAGGTGATTGGTGACATCCGACATGGCCTCACTAAGGGCAGAACATGCCTGACAAATCTGGTGGCCTTCTACAACAGGATTAAAGCATTGGTGGGCAGGGGAAGAGCAACTGACATAATCTACCTGGACTTATTCGAAGCATTTGACACTGTCCTGCACAACATCCTTGTCTCTAAATTGGAGAGACACGGATTTGACAGATGGCCCACTCAGCAGGTAAGGAATTGGCTGGATGGTCGCACTCAAAGAGTTGCAGTCTACAGCTCAATGTCCAGGCAGAGATCAGCAATAAGTGGTGTTTGTCAGAGATCAGTATTGGGACCGGCACAATCTAACACCTTTGCTGGCGACATGGACAGAGGGACTGAATGCATCCTCACCAGGTCTGCTGATGACTACAAGCTGTGAGGTGTGGCCAACACGTTGGAGGAAAGGGATTCCATCCAGACGGACCTGGACAGGCCTGAGAGGTGGGCCTGTGCAAACCTCATGAGGTTCAACAAGGCCATGTGCAAGGTCCTGCATCTGAGCTGGGACAATCCCAAGCATAAATACAAGCTGGGCAGAGAATGGATTGAGAGCAGCTCTGCGGAGAAGGACCTGGGGGTGCTGGTGGATGAGAAGCTCACCATGAGCCAGCAAAGTGTGCTTGCACCTCTCCTATGAAGACAGGCTGAGGGAGTTGGGATTGTTCAGCCTGGAGAAGAGAAGGCTCCAGGGAGACCTTTTAACAACTTTCCAATACCTAAAGGGGGCCTACAGGAAGGCTGGGGAGGGACTCTTTCTCAGGGAGAATAACGGCTTTGAACTCAAAGACAGTAGATTTAGGTTAGATATAAGGAAGGACTTCTCTACTCTGAGGGGGGCGACACACTGGAACAGGTTTCCCAGAGAAGTTTAGATGCCCCATCCCTGGAAGTGCTCAAGGCCAGGTTGGATGGGGCCTTGGCCAACCTGGTCTAGGGGAAGGTGTCCCTGCCCATAGCAGGGGAGGTGGAATTAGATGGTCTTTAAGGTCCCTTCCAACCCAAAGCATTCTACAATTCTATGAAGGTTCAGCTCAGTGCTGCCACGTGCCTGACTGCACTCTCTCCCACATGCCAGAGTACTGGCATCAAGCATACAGAAATCAGAAACCACACTCTGCTACTGAAAAAGATACTGTCTTCAAACTTGTAAACATGTTCCGGTTTGTCGGCATCTTCATGACAGGGAGGCAAAAATACGGACATGTTCTGTACATCGTCTTGGGCCACATCTTGGATCAAAGCTTAGGAGAGAAGTAGGAAACAAAATGGCATTTAGACCATGCAGACAAAAACTGAACGAATATGACCACACCCAAATACTTTATTGAAATTCAAGTCAATTTGGGGGGAGGAGGGGAGGGTTGGGTCAACACAAGTTTAGTTTAAGTGGGAAACAGAAGCTGAAATGGAGTTTTAAAGACTTATCTCACTGGGAACAGTGACAAGGAAGGGTCACAGCTCTTTCTCATTTTGTTTGGTTAGTGCCATGTGTGGGTACAGAAGGCATTCTAGGAGGCTCAGAGAGGCTGAGAGTTTCTAATTTGCCTGTAATGTACTCAGCATGCTGCCTTTTAGCCTGGTGTCATCACTTCTGTAAGAACTTTCTACTCTGCTACTTTAGATTCAGAAATGCTGCTCCGGACTAGGCAAAACTGGCTGCTGCTGCTACACCTCTGGCGTCTAGCATGAGCAGGAGAACATTGTTTTGACACCCTGGGTTCCATTGGACACCATCTGGCCCAGCACAACACACAGAGTACAGTGCATATAACACAAGAACTGAGAGCTTTCATGTCAATGAGAGCTGACCAGTTTTAGTAGTCTCTCTGGCACAGGCTGCACAAGGCGACAGAGATGCAGCCTCACCAGCACCAATAGAAGGGGGTATCAGCTGTCCTTGAAACATGAGCTCAGTGTGATACTTGGGAGAATTTTTCCTACAGTAGTGGCAATAACTAAGACCATGGCAGGTACTTTTTCCTGCCAGCTTCTCCATAGCAGAGGACCAAGTCTATCAGACTGACTCAAGACAGCACTTGGGATAGCACATGATGGTGCTGGGACCCAGAATAAGGCATAGACCATTTTCCACACACACGCCACTGTGAAGCCAGAGTACAGCTCACCTTAATGAACATCAAGCATCTCTTTTCAAGCCAGGTGATTTTACTGCCTTTATGCCTCTAAGTGGACTTCCAGAACACTGACAAAATATGGGCAGAAATGGACACTGATGACACATGGACCTTCCCTTACCCAGGCAACTCCCACACTAAGCCTAGCAGGATCAGAACGAAGCAGTTCCTTTTCCACCAGAATGACCTGTGATTTCCTCAGCACGTGCCAATTTCAGATGTTAAACCAACAGCTTCATTGCTTACTACAAGAAAAACCCTTTCTTCTTCCTGCCATACTTGGCAACAAACAGACAGAAAAGCACATCTAATTTTCTTCAGTGACACCTCACACAACATTCTTACCTGTTACTCCTTTTGCATCTATAACATTTGCTGCTGCTTTTGTCACAGCTGTGTTAAGAACATCATTGCCCACTGCGTTCATTCGTCGAGAATTCAGCGCTCGCTTCTGCTTGCTGGTGCCAAAGGCCTCAATGCACAAATCCACCTGTGCATGAGAAAGACACAAAGGACTACACACTGCTGAACTCAGGACGCTTTGCATCCAAGAGGAAAACCCAGCTAACCACCGTTTATCCTACATTTTTCAAGAAAATTTCAAACATATCACTGGAACAACCCAACCACGTAACAAGCACTGCAACAGAGGAGAGGAGGGTAGGAAGTACCTGGAACTGTAATCAAGACTGAAATAATTATCAAAATGCTGCTAACGCTAGGCACTAGTAATGTGCTGTCTCAGACCTTGAGTGCAGAGAAAGAGGGCTGAACCCGCACATTTACACTGCAGTAAACGAAGCATCTCAGTCTCAGACAAGTATCTGTCACTGTCAGCTGGATAACTGTAGCAGAATGTGGTATGGGGTTTCAACCTTACCTTCTCCCTGAAGGATTTATTCTGGTAATCCTTTGTGTCATCAGGTATTACATTATCTATAAAAGAACAAAAATTAGTAGGCTTGGCTTGCAGCAGCTGGGAAAGCACGCGTGTTTGGCACTCCTTAAGCTCTAAGCCATCAATAAAAGACTAGCCTAAGAATTCTATGGGACTTTGTCAATTAAAGAACACAGTGAATGAGTATGGACCTGGATCAAAGAGGGAAAGGCAGCCCAATTTTTGCTACAAAGTCTATGAGCATGATGCATAGATGGAAGCAAGAGTCATGTCCTGTTGCACAGAAAATAGATCCCTGAAGACCATATTCTTCGGCCAGGTTATCCTCCTGGCTTCAGTAATAAAAATGTGTTCTGCTGAAGAAAAGCTGTTTTCTTTTTCAGTGATTCAGTCCCTTGACCTGGCCATTTCCAGGCTTCTCTCAGCAGGGCCTACATAGACAAGGCTGCATTTGTTCTGAGCAGTGATAACTTGGCTCCCAGCTCTGGCAGTCCATCCCTCCCATCCCTACTGCTCCCTGCTTAAGCCCCGTCCTAAATTTCAGCTATGACCTTCCTTCTCCCTCTGTTTATCATGCCATGCTGTGCCTTAGAGGGAGTGTGTAATGTATCCTCCTTCCTCCATGCTGAGGGGATATGGCAGAAACAAGTAAGAAAGGGTAGCTGAGGAGAAAACAGAATTCAATGCTGTCAGTAACAAAGCAATCGATAGCTGAATGTATACCTGTTTCTAGGTCACTGTGACTATGGTGCTAGGGTTAAATACAGTATCTTCCTACCTGACAGCAAGGGCTGCATGTTGAATATTTCAGCATTGTAGACTTCCATTTGCCCCGAGTCCTTGTTTAACACACCAACAAAATACCTGGGGAGAACAGGGGCAAATTATTAGCAAGAGACAGCCCAGTGCAAGTGATGTTTTAACATGACATGGGGCAGAGTTACATGTATTACACATCTCCTGCCAGTTCTTTTGCATTGCAAATACCAATTTTCTAAGAAAATTCAGAGTTTCAGTCAAAAAAACAAAAAAGTTACCTTGAGGTAATACATTTATAGACATACATGTTTTCTATACATGCACAGAGGTGTATATATATATATATATAAAAGACTTGTTGCTCTAGGTAAATGTATACATCTTAAATCAACTGACTTAGCTTCACAATGCACAGATCAATTGTACGTGCCTGAGTGCTAGTTACTACTTTCTCCTGTCTTTTCTAGTATGGTAGGTTTGTAGTATTTCTAGTATTGGTTTCACATTGCTTGTAAAACTTGTGTTCCCTGTGTATGCTCCTCTGCTTACTGCAAGTCACTGTGAGCCTAAGTCCTCATAGCTCAGAACTGAGCAATAAGCAATAAAGTATTCACAAAGACAAAATTTTGTTGCAAGTATTTACTCAAAAAGTAACAATTTACAACAGTCCTGAAACTGAACTGTACATTCCTATGCTGTCCAATCCTTTTTGTAGCAGTTAGCAAGTAGCAGCTGCAAAATGGCAGAATGTATGCCAGCTGGTATTTCCAGTTCAGAGTTTTCCTTCCTTCTGCTTAAAACAATTTTTACATTAAATCATACTTTGGTTTGACTATCAGACCATTCCTATGGGTCTACTACTAAGAATATGTAAAACAATCATAAAAGCCTAACAGCTACAGTACTTTCAGCAGTATGTCCTACTTTATACAATTATGCTCAGTATTTCTGCACAGCCTGTATGTTGGAAACCCCACAAAGTTGTCATAGTATTTCTGCTTTCACTGAAAGTTTATTAAGGTAAGCTTACTGTCTGGCAGGATTACACCTGTACAGAGATTCACGGATTTATGTAATTTTGTTTACGTGCTTTTGCAGACAGGAATGTGACATCAAATTCAGAAGTTTGTTTACCCAATTTATCAATAGACCTACAACCATTGCTAAAAGTATGCTCCACTTCAGCATCAGAACTGAAATCATACTAAATTCCACCGTTTCACTTAAGGATTCTTAAAAATGTTCCTGACTAGCAAATCACTTTATTTGGTATTTAAAAAATAGGATTTATTCCTCCTTTCAAATGTTGGTTTATTAAGAAATACCACAGAGAAGAGACAGGCAGACAAATTGAAATGTGGTACCTTTCATAAACTTAGTTAATTCAGTTGTATATACATGTGCATGCTACCTTCATATGCCAAGTTTCCCTGCTGTGCCTCTTTATCTCTCTCAAAAAGCCCTATGAGCAACTATGAGCACACTTGTCAGGAATGGTCCATGGTGTTCCTACCATTATTTATAATAAACAATAAAATGAACACAATTTCAGCTTGTTTCATTTTCATCTGTCTTGTTTACAGTTGTTTCCATTCTGCTTTTTGCCATTCCACTTTCTTTAGAAGCCTCGTCTGTTCGCCCAGAGGGGTCGTTCAGCTTTCTTTGATGAAGGTGCAACATTACCTTTCTGAAGAGTTTCAATCGCTTCATGCTCTAGCACCTCTGATAGAACCAAAGGCTCCAAATGAATACTGCTTTGTTCACTAATGTCTGAACTAACGGATTCAGGTTCATTTCTTTTTCTCTGGAACTGCTCAAAACTAACATCTTCATCCAATGTTAGTTTTAATTCCTTTGCACTGATTGCTGAAACTGTAGTTTCACCCAAGTTTTGTACTTTAGTCTGGTGAGTCGAGACACCATCATCTGAACTTTGGCAAGTTTTCAACTCACTTTCAGCATGAATATATTTTTGTTCTTTGTCTACTAACTGTGTGTTACTATCTGAATCACAACGTGCTCCTTTCTCTTGCAAAGAAATCTTGGAGATGTAATCACGGAGTTCCAAACTGGGAACATTTTTTGTACCTGAGAAGGATGAGTTTTCTTAAATCTTTTCAACTGATGCAACTTTTTTAGTTTGATTTCTATTGCATTCTTTTGTTTCCTCTGAAGACTTATGCTCTTGTTTGCAAAATAATCCCAAACTAGACTGGGTTCAATTTGCAGCTCCACAATGATATATTAGTGAGCCAAGGCAGTACAGAACACCTGCTCACTTTCAACTCCCTCGGATACTTGTTCAGCAGTTGGCAAATCTACAGAAACGTCCTCTATAATAACTTGACAAGTGTGAGTATGGCTTTCACTCACATGTGTGGCCATGCTATCTAAGCCAGAACCATCAGTCAGAAAATCACAGTTAAGACATGGTACAGTCACACCTCATAGCTCTCCTGAATGCTTCTTGTAGAACCGAAATCTTTTACTTGGACAGGCACTGAGAAAAATCATCATGTGATTCGCACAGGCTTTGCTATAGCTAGTATCATATCTGCATAAATTACAACGGACATATGTAGGAAAGTGGCTTGCAAAACCTTTTATTTCTGAGTAACGCTCAATGCACTTGTGAGCTCCCAAACAATACCTTAGATTGTGCAGTGCTGTATTCATAACTTTTTTTTTGCTGCTGCTGTTGGTCCATGCATTTTGCTTCTTCGATGTAGTTGTCGGTTTTCATTTTGCTTTTATTTGTATTAAATGTTATGATTTCTAGTGGTTGTATTTTTAGCTTTAGGTGATAGCTGAAATGTGGATGCACTTATACTAACAGAAGGTCCTGACTGAAGAGATCCAACAGATGCTCGAATAGTAACCATTGTTCCAGGAGGCAATCCTAACTGTTTAGGTTTTCTAAATGTTTGGTGATGCTGAGTCTTGTGATCCATTTTTTCTTTGCAAGCCAAAAACTGCAGTCTGCACTAGTGCAACAGTATATTCCTTTTTTCTGATGCCTCATATAATGATGCATGTATGGTGCTCCGATTTTTATTACTTTGAGGCAAAATGGGCACAGCAAACGTTTTGTATTCTCATGAACTGTCCTGAAATGTGTTTCTACATCAGAAAATGTATCTGAGGATCTGTAGCTGTATACCTGGCAAACATACAGCATTTCACCTGGCTTATGATTGTCCTTCATGTTGCAAAAGAACTTGCTCTGTTTCAAAGGATAATCCACGGCTTTTACAAATATTAGATGTTTCGTAAGGTGTGTGTGTACTTTCAGTGTGGCACTGCAGCTGGAATGGGGTGGGAAACTGATGGTAGCAGTGCTGGCTGGTGGTGTGGCTTTCCCAGATTTCACAGCTCTGCTTCTCAGGCTCGAAGTGATGCTTCACATGGTTCATAAACCTTATGTTATTTTTAAGAACTTTCAGACAGTTGAAGCACTTAAATGTTTTACGAATCTTCTGCTCCTGTTGTGCCTGCTGGGTATCACCTTCACGTTTCCCATAATAGAAGTTGTTAACTAACATGATCAATTTTCCTTTCTCAGATTCATTGATCTTGCGTGTTGTACTCAAACATTCTGTTTTGGCCACTCGCAGAAAGAAATTATTTACCGTATCTGGACAACAATACTTCACATGATTTTTTTTTTATGTATGCTGGACCGGTGGCCCAGTGTGGTACTGTGGAACTCCCGAGCTCTGTCTCACACCAAACAGTATACCAGATGTTTTATCCATAATGGAATCTTGATTATTACAGGCCGTGTTGTTACAGTACTCACTGGCCTGGATACAGGTTGAGCCACTACAGGAACTGTGATATTTCTTGGTACTGGCTGTGTCATCATTGGATTGGTTACAAGTCTGCTAGCAGGCTGTCTGCTAACAGAGCAGGCCCACAGAGGGATCTGGGGGTTGTGGCTGACAGCAAGTTGAGTATGAGCCAGAAGTGTGCCCTGGCAGCCAGGAAGGCCAACCGTATCCTGGGGTGCATCAAGCACGGCATCGCTAGTCCGTTGAGGGAGGTGATTGTCCTGCTCTGCGCTGGTGCAGCCTCACCTGGAGTACTGTGTGCAGTTCTGGCCACCGCAGTACAAGAAGGACATTAAACTGTTGGAGAGTGTCCAGAGGAGGGAGACGAAGATGGTGAAGGGCCTAGAGGGGAAGACGTATGAGGAGCGGCTGAGGGCACTGGGCCTGTTCAGCCTGGAGAAGAGGAGGCTGAGGGGGGACCTCATCGCAGCCTATAACTTCCTCGCAAGGGGGAGTGGAGAAGCAGGCACTGAGCTATTCTCCTTAGTCACCAGTGACAGGACCCTAGAGAATGGTGTCAAGCTGAGGCAGGAGAGGCTTAGCCTAGACATCACAAAGAAATTTGTCACTGAGAGGGTGGTTGTACACTGGAGCAGGTAAGTAGTCACTACTTCCCCAGGGAAGTAGTCACTGCACCAAGCCTGTCGGAGTTGAAGAAGCAATTGGACTGTGCACTTAGTCACGTGGTCTGACTTTTTGGGTAGACCTGTGTGGTGCCAGGAGTTGGACTTGATGATCCTTGTGGGTCCCTTCTAACTCAGGATATTCTATGAATCTGTGATAAGCAGTGCCTTCTGCTCTAGAAAATGGGTGAAACAAGTGCTGGCTGAGGATCTGGCAGCAGTCATTGATTTTTCCCACTCAGAGTAAATCAGACTGTTTGCTCAGCTGTGGTTCCTGCTTTCACACCAACATCTGCAGCTGTGAATTCAGTCTTAGGCTGACAGCTGCTGAGATCTATGAGAATGGGTACACTGCAGGAAATTGTCATGAATGCAGGTGAGGCAGATGTGGGAGGAAACAAACTAGGTTATACGGATAAGGTGGAAAAATTAGAAGGGAAATCAAGAAACAATGTAATTAGTTGTTGCCTGCATGTCTGGTGATCCTGAGGCATATGCAAACCTAATGACCAACAGATAATCTCAGTTAGCTTGCCTTGTTAGTTTCCATAGCTCAGGATTTTCAGCGGTACAGGCAGGTACCACTTAAACAGTTAAAACTCTCTCTGAATACTATCAAGTGATGTGAAGTGTTGAGAAGTAGGAGTGCCAAATCTGTATAGAAATACTGCTACATTGGTGCACATGTCACAAAACATATAGAGCATTATCTGTATTCAGTAAACTCCTCTCTCCAAACTCAAGAAGAAAAAGCTCCTTGAAGCCTTGTTTCAGCTATGCCATCTTAAGACTGCTGAACTCGAAGGGCCAGCTCTCTAGTCTAGTTTCAGTTCTCAGACAGAATAGACTAAGCTTAGCATCTTCTGAAGTACTGTCTGCCAGGGATGCAAGTAGTTCATTGTAAAGAAATTATTCAGAAACCATGAGCACTGGAACACTAATGTCTGGAAGCACCTCCTCTTCCTACTGTTTTTTACAACTCTGCTCTTCACTGCCGCACTCTACCCATAATTTAAGGAGTCAGAGTAGTGAGACTCCTGAAGCTAACAGAGCATCCAGTGCAGGACGAGTCGAGCACATTCAAAGAGCAGAGCGCATCGCACCAAGAGCCTGACACACACATCAAGTACATTTCAGACTTCTGTAGGCTAGTAGGGCAGTAATACGCATCAAAGGAAAAAAGAAATACCTTTGGGTATAACAAGGCAGAATTATTTTGTCACTCTGCACATTGAAGAGGATCTTTGTGCAGAGTATAAGAAAGGTCTCATACACAAAATACTTCTTAGGAGGCCAGTGGGATCTGTCTCAAGGCTACAAAGGTCACCTTCCTAAGCCAGGACATGTAAAGGCTGGTGAAGGACCTGGGAGTGATGGTGGATAGTTGGCTGAATATGAGCCAGCAGTGTGCTCAGGTGGCCAAGAAGGCCAACGGCATCCTGGCTTGTATCAGGAACAGTGTGGCCAGCAGGGCTAGGGAGGTGATCGTCCCCCTGTACTCAGCTCTGGTGAGGCCGCACCTCGAGCACTGTGTTCAGTTTTGGGCCCCTCGCTACAAGAAGGACATCGAGGTGCTTGAGCGGGTGCAGAGAAGGGCGACGAAGCTGGTGAGGGGCCTGGAGAACAAGTCCTACGAGGAGCGGCTGAGGGAGCTGGGCTTGTTCAGCCTGGAGAAGAGGAGGCTCAGGGGTGACTTTATTGCTCTTTACAGATACCTTAAAGGAGGCTGTAGTGAGGTGGGGGTTGGTCTATTCTCCCACGTGCCTGGTGACAGGACGAGGGGGAATGGGCTAAAGTTGAGCCAGGGGAGTTTTAGGTTAGATGTTAGGAAGAACTTCTTTACTGAAAGGGTTGTGAGGCACTGGAACAGGCTGCCCAGGGAAGTGGTGGAGTCACCATCCCTGGAAGTCTTCAAAAGACGTTTAGATGTAGAGCTTAGGGATATGGTTTAGTGGGGACTGTTAGCGTTAGGTCAGAGGTTGGACTCGATGACCTTGAGGTCTCTTCCAACCTAGAAAGTCTGTGACTCTGTGACTTCACCAATGCTCCCTATAGCCCCGTGCGGTGCAGCCCAGCCAGCTGCCGAAATTCTCTCTGTGCACACTGCGGCCTCAATGGGAAATTCTGACACAGGGTTCAGGAAAGCGACCAGAGACGCAGCATCCGCGCCGTTCCTCCCCTTCCACCTGCCGCAGCCCCGCCGGGTAAGCCGTACCTGCACAGCGAGCTTCCCCTCGCAGCGCCGCTGCCGAAGTTGCTTCCCACGTACGCCAGCCGCTCCGTCTGCGAGACCTGAAGCGCGGAGGCAGCGTTACCCGAGCACGGGGCTGAGCGCCAAGGGGCGGGGCGGGGCGGGGCGGGGCGGGGCTTACCACGATGCGGCGGCGCCTCCCGCGTGGGCTGGCGGCGGCGCTGCTGCGGTAGAGGCGGAAGCGGAGGGCGGCGGGGCGCCGCAGCTGCCCGTTGGCGAAGGTCACTGCGGGCGGCGGGGAGAGGCCGTCAGGGCGCGGCGGGCGCCCCCCCCCCCGCCCCCCCTCCCCCTCCCGCTCCCCCTCCCCTCCCTCCCCCGCCCCTCACCCAGCAGCGCGGGCTGCTCCGCCTCGGGGTCGCCGCGGTAGCTCCAGGTGGCGGCCGCCATGCCGCTCGCCGCCCGCCGCCCGCCAACCGCCGCGCGCCTTGCTGCCGAGTAAGGGCGCCGCCGATTGGCCGCTGGGCCAGGCGGAGGTGAGGCGGGGCGAGGCGTCACTTCCGCCCGGCCGCGCGGCCGCCGCAGCGTAGGGCAGGCGGGGCGGAGCCGAGCCGAGCCGCGGGGCCGAGGAGCGGCCGACACCGCAGCCGCGCTGCCCCTGGCCCGGCCGCCGCCGCCGCCTCCTCCTCCTCCTCCTCCTCCTCCTCTCTCCGCCGGGGCCCGCGGCTGGGGGCGGGGCCCGCAGGTGAGCGGCCCGCGGGGGGGGGGGAGTGGGGGGGGGGCCGAGGCCGGGAGCGGGGCGGTGACGTCACGCGGCGCGCGGCCATGGCGGGCGGGGGGCTGGGGGCGGGGGCAGGCCCAGGCCCGTCTCAGCAGCGCGGCTGCTGTGGGGGCGTTTGTCCAGTGTTGGTCGGTCTGATGCGAACTTTCCGCTCAGAAAGTGTTTTTTTTTTCCGACAATTGACGCTGATTTCTTACAAGTGTTTATTTACAGCCTCAGACAAAGGCAGCTTCTGGCTCGCTGAGGAAGGTGCTGGGACAGGGTGGGTGTAAAGCACCTGATCCCCCAGCGCGTAGCGAGGCTGAGGAGCTGGATGTGGGAACCCTCGCCGTAAGGTTAGATGCGTTCTTGTTGAATGAATGCAGTTTATCCTTCCCTGCCTTTAAACGGCTTGATTGCCAGTTCTGTGTAGCAGCCTTCCCTGCTGCTCTGTTTCTGGTTAAATCAAGTAGTGGTGTCACTGAAAGAGATTTGTTCAGTTGTGTCACTGTCGTGCCTCAAAAAAAGATTTGTGTTCTTGGCAATGGTTGTTGTCTCATACCTAGATGGTTTTCTGGCTTCCTAAGACGACAAATAGAGTCCACAATCTTATTCTCCTGGTCTTGATTGATTCCTGGAAAACAACCTGGTGACTGGGTGAGATGGCCCAGCAGGAGTGCTGCGTTCTGGGTTCTCACTGTGTGTCTCGCTGTGAGGTATGATACTGTGCTGCAGGATCTAGAGACCAAGAGATGCACCATGGGGCAGACATGTGGGGAGCAAAATCCTGAGGAAGCAGGTGAATAGCCACGTGCGCTGCCATCGAGGTGACAATAGTTTCTTCAGATAACCAGGAGCGTCCAAGAAATATTTATCCATTCTTAGGAAGCTTCCAGTTGGTCCTCCTAAACATGCTCTTAGCCATGGACAGACTGTGCTGTTACTCTTTATTAATGAGCTGGTGTTGCCATGGCTTGGAATACCTATTTCCAGTGCCTTTCAGAAGATGGAAGAGTACTGAGTTATATGATAACCTCTTACTCTTCTCTGGAGGGCTGCTGCAGCCAGCAGCAGGTTTTGCAGCGCAGTTTATCCTTTCCAATTCACAGGCAAGCTGTAAGACACATTCCCTGACAACAGGGAGATAAATGCTCTGAGTCGAACTACGTGTAAAACCTGGCAAAGCAGTCACCTGAGATGTGGTGCTCTAAGCTCAAGTGTCTGTCAGAGCTGCCCATTGCTGATGTTTTCTGTGACGTTTCATGGACGCGTGAAGAATACCTTTCATGGCTGGCATTCACCGTATGGAAGTGTATGTAAAGGCAGTCTAGCGCTACTGTTTCACTTGTGTGGGGCAACCAGAAATCATTTAAGCTACTGTTAACTAAAAATCCAACTTTTACTCAGTCAGAAAACGTTGTTAGGGTGCATTTTGCAAAGTCATAAAACCTGCTCAAAATGTGAAAGAACGTCAAGACTTCCTTTCTGCCTGCCTCTACCCTACTCCCATCTAGATAGCATATTTAAAAAAATGGTAGAAAGGATATTATAAAATGTGTATTTCAGCATTCAGGGAAGCTTTTTAAGAAGTGTATTATTTCTAGTACAATGGTTAAATGCAGTATGAGTTTATTGTAGTGTTTTGTGAAACATAATTGTGGCTCATTGGTCAAGAGTTATTAATACCATATTTCTTAATAATACTTATTAAAATTAATTAATTCAGTATTAATACTATAATACCACTTTCAAGCGTTTGCTGTTTTCCAGAGATTGCTGCAGTCTTGGTGCTTATTTATTTATGTTATGAGGAAAACCCAAGTTTCTGGGCACCTTTCAGTAGCATCTTTCAACTATGTATATCAAGGTCCTTCATCTGCGTAGGGGCAATCCCAAGCACAAACACAGGCTGGGCAATGAGTAGATAGACAGCAGCCCTGAGGCGAAGGACCTGGGGGTGGTGGTTGATGAGGAGCTCACCAGGAGCCAGCAATGTGTGCTGGCAGCCCAGAAAGCCACCTGTACCCTGGGCTGCACCACAGCAGCGTGGGCAGCAGGGCGGGGAAGGGGATTGTCCCCCTCTGCTCTGCTCTCGTGAGGCCCCACCTGGAGCCCTGCACTCAGCTCTGGGGCCCCTCCACAGGGAGGACAGGGAAGTGTAAGAACAAGTGCAGAGGAGGGCCACAGGGTTGATTTGGAGCATCTCTCCTACAAAGACAGGCTGAGGGGGTTGGGGGTGTTCAGCCTGGAGACGAGAAGGCTCTGGGGTGACCTTCTTGCAGCCTTTCAGTATCTAAAGGGGCCTTATAAAATAGGTAGCAACTTCTGCTTGGGCAGACAAGGGGGAACAGGTGTAAACTAAAAGTGGGGAGATTTAGATTAGAGACTAGGAGGAAGTTTTTAACTGAGAGGAGGGTGAGGCACAGGAACAGGTTGCCCAGAAAAGCTTTGGATGCCCCATTCCTGGCAGTGCCCACCCCACACAGCTGGAAGCAGCTGTGTTCTTCCTTCTAGCAGGCATTTGCACAGCATTTGGTGGTGTGCATGACTCGGTTATAGAGACATGTAGAGTCTTTGACACTTCGGCTTGTTCTAAAGGAAGAGATGAGCACAGGACTTTTTCAGGGGAGTCTTTTTGGCCAGCTATTCCTGAAAGTTGAGCTGTCGCTGAGCCAGGAAAGGAAAGACTGAGGGGTTGTGTCTAGATAGAGGCCATTCGGAATTTTCTTGATATTGACTTAGATGCTTTGCATGTATTTAGTGACCTGAAGTAACTGCTATCTCACCTAATACATATGTGGATTGTGTTTAGTATACAACTCAAATCTAGTTTCCTGGTTTTCAAGCAAGTCACGTAGAAGATATCAGCTGCTCTGTTTCTTGATTTTGGTTTGAGGACTTAAGTCTTTACAGTGCAGTAAATGTTAAATACTGAGCCAAATTAGCATTACGTGAAGCAAAACTGGTGGTTGTCCTGTCCCAGATACACGCAGGCTTCAGGCGTTTCTTGGTGCCTTTAAGCCAGAACCCTTTCTGAGTTTAGAAATCCAGTTTTTGACCACTGATCAAAACCAGAAGATCTTGCCTATTACCTCGTGCTCAAGTACATGTTGCTGCCTGGGCAGAAGGGAACATGTTCCTTTCTGGCGTCCAGCTCCATCTCTCTACTGATGTGGATTCCTGTCCTGCGTTTGTTTTTCTAACCTGTCTACACTGCATGGGTTACACTGCCTTACTGCGTAATCTGCTGAAGGATGCTACCTCCTGGAGCTGCTTTCTTTTGGGCAACACACAAGCTCTCAGTATTGGATCTGCTTTATAGTGCCTGAAGCACTGTAAAATGACCTGAGGCAGTGTGCGGAGAATGGGCAGTGCTGAGCTGTCTTGGTATGGCTTTGCTCCTGATGCTCCTTTGCAGCTGATGCTGGCTGGGCCTTGCACTTTGTGTGCCTCTGGACCAGGTGTGCAGGTGGAACGACTCTGTTCTCAGTTGCAGATGTGGCACAGTGAAGCTCTCCTGCCTTGGCTGCATCTGTAGGTGGTGGTAGTTACGGTTCAGCACTGCTGTATTTTTTTAAATACTTGTGATTAATACCACTGTTCAGGCTGCAGGAAAAAGAGATCCCTTCTTTGTCCTCCTTCAGTAGATGCCTGGTGTTCTCAGTGTCTCTGCCTGCAGACTGCAGCACTGTTCACAGTGCAGATCAGCCTGGTCTGTGAAACTTCATAGCCTTAAAGCTGCTGCTCTTGAGTGGGGAGTGAGTTGAGAGCAAAGCTGGCCCGCGTAAAGGTCCCTCATGGGTGAACATACTGCAGTGATGGTAGTCCAAAGGTAGAGAAGGAAAGAGTTTCTTTGCTGCTTGTGGCAACTCCCAGGCCTCCCTGTCTGCTTTTCCTCCTCTCCCTAAATCGTATTTTTTAGTCCTGTAAAGCCAAGGACAGTGTTATGCCGGAGATAACACCTGGCTCATCTGGGCCGAGCAAATAAAGACAAACGAGAAATTGTTTCTCAGAGCCTTTTCAGCTTTCCAGAGAAGCCTGGTTGGAGGGGAGTTGTCCTTACAGAGGAGGAAATGTGCTGTGGTTGGTGAAACAGAGGAAAGCATTTGTTTAACTAGACATGCAAAACCTGGAAAGGCAGGCAGCTGTGTAGCAGCACTGGTCACAGAGCAGCTCGGATCTCTACCAAATTACAAATACTTCCTGCTGGGACTTGTGGCTCTTCAGTCTCCTTGGGATCCTTTTGTCCTGCAGCCTGAGGTTGCTGAGATTCAGGGTCTGCTGGTCCTATTGCTCCAGGTCGTTCTGTAACCACCGGGAAGGATTTCTTCACTCTCCTTTGTGTTACACTTCTCTTAGAGGAAGTGTGCAGAAATAAAAACTGCGCAGTTCCAAAGATCGCCTGTCCTTATTTATTTATTTATTTTTTGTTCACCCAAAAATGTCCAGTTTTACTCCCAAACATGCATTTGTAGTGGAAGGTAAATGAAATCACCTATTACCTGTATTTCTGTTCCTTACAAACAAGTTTAATTTCATACCTTTCTGTTATATCTCCATCTGTAGAGATGATTGGAACTGTGAAACATTACTTAATTGAATCTTATTACAGTGCATGTTTCATGCATTCATGCATGATAGGTTGTGTGTTGCCAAATTAGAGGATTCTTGATGCGCTAAAAACTGGACCCTCAGCATTTCTGGAAGGCAAAGAGTACAATTTGTTACTACTTTCAAAATACACAGGACCCAATTAAAGGCTGAGGCAAATGCTTCTCAGCTGCCTCTGATTCTTGTCAGCAGAGGTTTTGGTTTTTTTTTGGTGTTTTTTGTTGTTTTGGTGTTTTTTGGTTTTTGGTTTTTTTTGGTGCTTTTGACCAGGAGAGGGGTCTGAGCCCAGTGCACTGTATGGTGAAACGTTTCTTAAGCTACGGCCTGCAAAGTGTGCATTGTGCACCTTGCCTTGGGAGCTGCCTCTTGCTGCTCTTCCCCAGCTGCCAGGCTGGGCAGCGGGCTTGTAGTCAGATTTTGTGTCAGCCAATGGTTTTAGTCTTCGTTCTTTTATATTAGTTTGCCATCTCTTCTGCCTTGGATTTGGATCTCTTGGCCTACTCCATCACTGATTCCCCTCATTTGATAGAGCCCAGTGCCAGCCTGTGTGCAGCAAAATCTGCACACTTGAGCAGGCCCTTTCTTTATCCGGATTGCCTCTAAGGGATTTCATAAATCTGAATCAGAAAATGATGCGTGCTGTCACATGCTAACATCTGTAGAAGCCTCCTGACAGGCTGACTGACGATGGAGAGTATCTGCATCAAAGTTGCATCTGAGCTGCTGTAGGAAGTCCGCAGGTCTTTCTCATTCTGTAGCTGCCTGGTTACACAAATGTAAGCCCATCGGTTGTGACCTTTTGCATCTTGCACACCTTCTTGACCTTTGCCAACATTTTTTTTACAGTAGTATGCGTCTCAAGAGTAGTAGTCCCCTGTCTGCCCTGCCTTGCATTGATTTTTGCGTAGCAGCAGAGGAGAACACAGAGCTTCAAGCTGCTCCGGGCCCACGTGCTTCTCCATCCTCAGACAGCCTTTGTGATCATGTGCTGCTGCTTCATGCCTAGGATCCCTGGAGATGGGCTTCATGTTTCTGAGATGCTGCTTTTTCTGCTGATCCTTCCAAGCTACTGGTATGCAGTACACTATATAATGTAGAATGCTGCACAATGCGCTGATTCGGAGGTAAATGGTTAATATATATCCAGGTGAACAAAATTGCAAAGTAATTAACATCCATGTTACCAAACGCTACCAGTTTTCCTCTGAATGAGTGTGTGCATTTCACAGGTACTGTCTCCAGCCTCCACATAGCTTCTGAGCAAAGTCATTGTGTTAAGTGAACCACCTGTGGAGATGTTTCAAATACAGACATTATTTCTAGGCAGACTTTACTTTTCTTTACTGATAGAATTGTGTCTATCAGAAACTGTTTATGCACAGTATTCACATTATTCATGACTGCTCATATGCAAATGCAGCACATGGTTTGTTCACGACTTGTGTGATAGGTGAAGTAAACATGTAAATTTGAGGACAAGATTTCTGTACTAGTAGACTCATATGTGACCCTTTTTCAAAAGAATAATTCTGTGTGATCTTTTATTGTATCTGCTTTACAGTTGTGCCACATGACACTTTGGTATTGATTTTGAAAAACAAATGTTAGCACAAGTATTGTATGTAGATGGACATACATCCCTTCCCTCCAAGCAACCTTTCCTTTCCCCAGATTCTGCACTTTGTTGATTTCTTATGAGAAAAAGTAGAGGTGACACCTTATTAGTCTTACGGTGAGTACTAGGATTTTATTTATGTTTGGTTGCTGGAAATTTCTGAAAAAACACCCCTGGGTTTGTCTAGTTGTCTTGCGTAGTGCATCATTTTATACAAAGCTCTCTAATTTCCTTGTGGACCAAGAAGGTTCATAAGAAATAGCGAGTATAGAGACAGCTCTTAATGTCTGCTAAACTTTTCTATCTTAGTACCATTTCATGTATTTCCTAGAAAGAACAAAGGAGTGCATCCCAGTTTATGTGTTATAGTGGATATGAAAATTGCATTACAACTCTGATAGATAAAGGTTGCAGTTTGAGATAGGAACTGACCACTTGTTCCAGTGCAGGAGTGTCTTGCCTCTTCCAAGTGTCCGTGTTAAAAGCGGGTACGTGATTGAGGGTTCAGCGCACTAGCTGAGAAACTGCAGAAAGTCCCTTGCAGAAGGCAAGAGCTGGATTAAATGAGACTGGCATTACAGTTAAGACTTCAGTGGGAGTTTATCTAATACCATAGACAATTTAACAAAGCTTCCAGTGGATTCTTCACAATTAGTTTTTGTTGTTTCTGTTTTTATTTTTGTAATGTAACTAGGATCTGATGTTTTACTATGGAGTATGTTTTAGTTCAGACAGAAATTAACAGAGGTAAAATGACCTGCATTATTCAGTTTGCAGTGGAGCTGCCAGTGACAAGTCTGATGCTTAGGTAGCTGTTGCACTAGGCCACCTCCGTGACAGAATCAGTTTTTTTTTTTTTTTTCTTTTCTTTTTTTTTTTTTTTTTCCCTTGTGCTCTTTGCAAGATTGCTAGTTCTGATACAGTAAAAGTAAAAGTACAGCACTGGTGAGTTAAGATCAAGTTATTGTTCATCTGTATTTTAGCCATCATCCTTCCTTTTTAAACCCAGTCTCACTGTGGTCTAAGTAGAACCTCATCCATTTTTAATATTATAGTTTCTTCTGCTTTGTTTTATAGGATCATGGATTTTCCAGGACACTTTGAGCAAATCTTTCAGCAGCTCAACTACCAGAGGCTTCATGGCCAACTTTGCGACTGTGTCATTGTGGTGGGAAACAGGCATTTCAAAGCCCATCGCTCTGTTTTGGCAGCGTGTAGCACGCACTTCCGAGCTCTCTTTACTGTAGCAGAAGGAGATCAAACCATGAATATGATTCAGCTGGATAGTGAAGTGGTGACAGCAGAAGCTTTTGCTGCTCTCCTAGACATGATGTACACTTCCACACTAATGCTTGGGGAGAGCAATGTTATGGATGTCTTGCTGGCTGCATCTCACTTACATTTGAACTCCGTTGTTAAAGCATGCAAACACTACCTTACTACCAGGACACTGCCAATGTCTCCACCGACTGATAGAGTTCAAGAGCAGAATGCGCGTATGCAGAGGTCTTTCATGCTTCAGCAGCTTGGGCTGAGTATTGTGAGCTCTGCCTTAAATTCCAGTCAGAACTCGGAGGAGCAACCGAACACAATGAGCTCCACGATGAGAAGTAACATGGAGCAGCGCACTAGTTTTCCGATTCGCCGTCTCCACAAGCGTAAGCAGTCTTCAGAAGATCGGGCCAGGCAGCGAATGAGGCCTGCCATAGATGAGTCTGTTTCTGACGTGACTCCGGAGAGCGGGCAGTTAGTCGTGCATCCACGGGAGGATTTCTTCTCAGCAGATTCACTGAAGATTGTGGACAACTCAAAGGCTGATGCCATCACTGATAACCAGGAGGATAGTACTATTATGTTTGATCAGTCTTTCAGTGCTCAGGAAGATACTCAAGTGCCCAGCCAGTCTGACAACAGTGGAGGAAACATTCCACAGATGTCCATGGCATCCCAGGCAACACAAGTGGAAACCAGCTTCGACCAGGAGGCTGCATCTGAGAAGAACAACTTCCCATGTGACAATCCAGAGGTCACTTTAAACGAGAAGGAGCACATGCGGGTGGTGGTTAAATCTGAGCCCTTGAGCTCCCCAGAGCCTCAGGATGAAGTGAGCGATGTCACGTCCCAAGCAGAAGGCAGCGAGTCTGTTGAAGTGGAAGGAGGAGTTGTCAGCGCAGAGAAGATAGAGCTAAGTCCTGAGAGCAGTGACCGTAGCTTTTCTGATCCTCAGTCCAGTACTGATAGGGTGGGAGATATCCATATCATGGAGGTGTCAAATAACCTGGAACACAAGTCATCTTTCAGTATCTCAAATTTCCTGAATAAAAGCAGAGGTGGCAGCTATGGTGCTAGTCAAAGTAATGATGACAACATTCCAAATACAACAAGTGACTGCAGAATGGACAGCGAAGCCTCTTACCTGATGAGTCCAGAATCAGGGCCTGCTAGTGGTCATTCATCTGCCACGGTCTCTCATGTTGAAAATCCTTTCAGTGAGCCTGCAGACTCTCATTTTGTTAGACCAATGCAGGATGTGATGGGTCTTCCCTGTGTGCAGACTTCGGGGTATCGGGCTGCAGAGCAGTTTGGCATGGACTTTCCACGGTTGGGCTTGGGCCTCCATTCCCTTTCAAGAGCAATGATAGGCTCTGCAAGAGGGGGAGCCAGCAGCTTTCCTGGCTACCGCCGCATAGCCCCCAAAATGCCTGTTGTGACCTCTGTCAGGAGCTCCCAGCTGCAGGATAACTCATCCAGTTCCCAGCTGATCATAAATGGGACCACTTCTTTCGATAATGGGCATCCGTCACAACCTGGTCCACCGCAGCTGACAAGGGCATCTGCAGATGTTCTTTCAAAATGTAAGAAAGCCTTATCCGAGCACAATGTCTTGGTTGTAGAAGGTGCACGCAAATATGCATGCAAGATCTGCTGCAAGACTTTTTTGACCTTAACAGACTGTAAGAAACACATCCGTGTGCACACAGGAGAAAAGCCTTACGCCTGTCTGAAGTGTGGCAAACGATTCAGCCAGTCCAGCCACCTGTACAAACATTCCAAAACAACCTGCCTGAGGTGGCAGAGCAGCAACCTACCTAGCACTTTGCTTTAACCGTTTCCACCCTCCCGCCTGAATGAGAGTGCCAGTACAAACTCTTAACTCTCTGAAGCACTGCAGGAACATTAACACTATTTTGCTCAAGCAAAGAAGCTGCTCTCGTAGATCCGTGAACACTTGTGTGTGGTTGTGCCGCACGCAAAAGTCTTGGTTCTTTAAATTGGGGATAATACCATACCTACCTCACAGGGGTGTTGTGAGGCTTAAACAAGTGTTAGTGAAAAACTTTGTGGTCTGCAGAAGTCTGCACTACACAGTCCGTAGATGTGTGAAACATTACTGTTACGTACATGCAAGCCTGGGGCCTATGGGGATACAGCCCCTAAAACTACGTTCCTTTGCATGGCAGAGGTGTCAGGATTGAGTGAGAGTGATCTCATGAATTAACACGTTTCAAGATTGAAAAACTGAAGTGCAAATTTCCTTTTTTTTTTTTTTTTTTTTCTCTGAAGTATTTTGTAAAAGTGAAAGCATTTAAATAACCTGCAAAAATTAAGTTGCTCGTTATGTGTGAACAGTAATGCAAAGAGCTGTTTACTGCAGATTGCATATCTTTAGAAGAAAAACAACTTTGGATGCACCTGTCTGACATAAAATGCTTTAAAATATGCTAATTATAAAATAGTTTTAGGGTTCTGAATGTATGTTTGCCTGTTTTGTAGTAAAGAACACTGTGTAATGAAGGTGCTTAAATTAAATCCAAGGCAATTAACTTTTGGACTACCAGTTGTATATATACTTGGAATACAGCAAGATCTGGGTGTTTCACTGATTTATTTTTTTTTTCTGTAGAAGAAACTTGTATTAAGTGATAAGTGAAGTACTGTTTCTTGTTTGTGCTATTCTTAGCAGTATCTTAAGCAATTTGTATTTCCTATCTTAAAATTCCATATACACAAAAGTCTGAAAAGAGCTTGTCTTTGTCTGTTTTGTTATTTTGAATGAGAGAGAGAGATAATTTGTGATGGCTTTTTTTTAGTGTTTAAGGTAGTCTCTTGCTGTTCCCAGACATGCCAATAGTCAGTCTGATCCATTTTACTGCATAAGCATGTTGCTCTTTTCTGGTACTCTTCTCTTCAGGCTTTAACTTTCTACTCTGTACACTTACTTTCCCTTGCAATTACGGATTTTTTCTTACATCAGAGGAGTCAGGAATGATCCTTGTTTGCCATATTTATTTACATTTGTATGTAAAGTGTAGTAAACAAATCCAATCCTTTTGTTTAAAGTAGTGTCATAAATGTACCTTTCTGCATAAAGTAAAAAAAAAAAATAGCATAAATTTAATTAAAAAATAGCACTGCACACTTTGTAAAGCAGAAATTCAGTGATCTTTGTTCTTTGAGAGAACAGCGTACATCTTGTTTAATTTCTTCCTCTCTGATGCCATTTGTTAACTAACAGTATTTGCAGCGTCTTTTGTTTTCTTTGTTAAAGATGCATGTGAACTACCAGCTTTCAGAACACTGGGTTTCTACATTTTGGAGCACTTCTGCTGATAAATGTTGTTCTACCATATCGAAGCTGGGTCAGGGCTTCAGCACATCCATACTACTCTGGAGAGACAGATGATTGATGTTTCCTGGCATTTAAGTCACAGAGCAACTGCTTTCTGTTAATGCAAAAACAATTTGCAAAGTTTTTTTGTTTGTTTGTTTGTTTTTTGTTTTGTTTTGTTCTGTATAACCAAGATACCCTGTGTGATGATACTCAGCAGTTTTAAGGAGTTTGTGTACCTAGTTGTTACTCTTAAACATCTTAGTCTTGTGTTTTGCTAAACAGAAAACAAAATCCTAATACACAGTCCCATAGGTCATTTATCAAGATGAACTGTGAACACGGTTGAAGATTACAAACCAAACATTCATTGTCAGACCAAAGGAAACATAAAAAGCTTTCTGCACCTGGCTTTATGTGAAACAGTACTCAGCTGATGAAGAAATGTCTAGTTACACCTCTCTGTGCTGAAAAGAAAATTGCCAAATGTCTGTCAATGTGTCACTTGCAACTTGAGCATCCAAGGTAAACAGGAACATGGAAACATGAGTCATTGGATTGATTCCTTTAACAAGTTAAAAGTTCTTTATTTAATGGTCATATTTGTAGCTCTTGATTTTTGAAGAATTAAAACAGTATGACATTTTTAAAAAGCTTTAGGACATGCCACTTTTTTTTTTAATAACCATTTTGATATTGGGGGATTGAAGGCATTGAGGGATACTAAATAATCTCACTAAAACATGAATAAAATACAATATTTTGTACTTCATTATATTCTTGTTGGTGTTTTGCCTTATCGGTAGCATTCTGGCTGATTGTTTCATCTTTCTTGCATTTCTACCACTCTGTTAAAAACTAGATTTTTTTTTTAATGTACATTTTCTGTGTGTTTCCTACAACACATCTGAAAATCCTACAGCATGTAGGAATAAAGCAGCTATGTGAGTACAGAGATTAATTAAAAACTAATGTGATCAGGTAAACGTATTAAACTGTACTTTTTCTAATCTGTTCTTTTATAATAAATTTTCATGTTGTTGTGAAATAGCAGACCTTGTGTGGGAGGACTCCTCTCCTTTCTTAAAGAAAAAAAAAAAATAGCAGCGTCCTTGTAAGAAGAAACTTTGATTTTCTATTTTCATTGATATCTAGTGTTTTTGGAGGAGCAAGCTGCAAATCCAGGAACTTGTGGCTGACTTGTTGCCTTCCTAGTCTTCCAGTATGACACAGTATCTTAGAACGACAGGTCCACGTAGCTGTCCCTTACTGTAAAATAAGAAGTAGTTCATCTCAAAACCTGATAAAATTGCCAAAGAGCTTTATCACCCCGACTTGTGTTCAAAACTAAACTCTACAGACCCTACAGTGAGATCTCATGTGAAGATGTCAGTGAATTAGAGTTTTGAAACATCTGAAAATAATTTTTTGTGCTGCGGTGTTTGACTTGATTTACTTTTTATTGTGGTGTATTTGCCAGCAATATAATTAATTGACTAAGCAGGTAATTTTTATGTGTTTGCAGTTTGAGCTCTGTGTTGCACTTTGCAGTGCAAAATGGAAATGTGGGCACACAGGCATGTCTGTCAGGTGAGGCAAAGTGCATAGCACTGCTCGTGGCAGGCCTCCATTATGCTGGGGTTTTACCACTTTTGAGAGGCCATACAGCATCTAATCAACAACAAGCAGGGCAGTATTTGAGCCAATAAAGCCTTGAAGGATTTTGTCCTATTTTGGGGTCAGATGTGGTCCACAGGCTGCCCAAGTAAGTGGTTGGGTCACCATCCCTGAAGGTAGTCAGAAGATACGTAGACGTGGTAAACAGTTGTACATGATGATTCTACCAGTCTTTTCCAACCTGAATAATTTTATGAATCTATGATCAACACTTTGAACTATTCTGAGCTGGCAGAGTGTGACTGCACTTCAGCATAGAAGCTTTGATCACACTGTGGGTGGTCGAGCATGGAGCCACTGTAGCTACCTGGTGCGTTGCCTTCTGGCTACCTGTGTGCTCCAGAGGTAAACTTTAGGATGTCCCCTGCAAATCGTTTTCAGTGCCCTACTGCTGGCTGAACCACTTGCAGGGATTCTTGCTTCTGCCACAGCATTGCTGGGAAATGGTCCATTGCCTGGATCTCCCTCCCCAAATGGAGGCTGGCCAAAGGATGTCTGGAAGGCCTTTGGATTCTGGAAGCATTCCTGCTTTTGTACAGAGATTATTCACATTTTTCAGCTGGATGAGCTCCCTCTTGGAATCCCCTCTTGGCAAGGGACCATGAGTAAGTGTCTGGGTAATGTCAGGATTAATTTTTATAAAAACATTTGAATGCCCATCTTTAACCTTCCCGATTTTACAGCAGAAGACAGCTAAGGTATCTGAATGTAAGGGAATGAAGGCTGGTTTGGTAGCTTGCTTCAAAAAATGTATTAATGCTGAGGAGACTAAACTATGTATAATAGCACAATTCATGTCTCGAATAGGCAGTTGTGTAAGCATTTAAATAAACCATAAAAGCAGTCTTTAAATACTATATGGTTCTCTTAATTTTTCTTCATAATACATGCAAATAAGTTCAGTCTGGAGCTTCCTATGGTATGCTAGTCTCTGTCAGTGGCCACTGCAGGACACACACTCAATTGGCTGGGTCTTACCTAGAAGACTTCCACAGAGTTCCTCGATCACACTGAATTTGTCCGCCAGTATCTCCTGCTCATACTTCAACCCTGTAAATCATTGTCATGCCAAAGAACGAATTCAAGCAGTACAAGACGAGGGTCTGTCCCTGGCAGTGGTCATTTAAACATCAGTATGTACTTCAGAGGTTCTCTAGTACAGCAGTTACTCTCAGTTACGTGCTCAGTTTTACCACCTTCACTGCTTTTGTGTTAGGTGGTTGCACCTGACCCTTGCAGACTGCTGAAAATAACAAGTGTGACACTCAGCTTCACAGCCACCAGTTGCTTGTCCAGGGTGACTGCTTTTCTCTGCCTGTTCCTTGCTGTGCTCCAGTGGTCCAGGCTCTGTTCCTCCAGACTCGTGGCTGATGGATGTGGAAATCACTGCTAGTGTGAAATCCCGTTTCCTCTTCAGCAGAGCTAGTGGGAGTCTCTTTGTTTCACATCAGTACCATCAGCCAAATAACCACCAAAACAGGCCACTTAAAAGGCATCTCAAGTGATTGCCTATTCTTTATGCCAGTCTTTAACAAGAAATACTTTTTCTTAGCAAAAAAATAATTGTAAAAGCCTGTACAATTATTTTTTAAAAATTGTTTCTGGTAGAATATATTGTTCATTATAGCTTGTAATTATGGTTGCTATTGAAACAACAATAATACCATCAAAGAAAAAAACAGATGCTGGCAGCACACCTGCAGTAGCATTTCCTGGAAAGTGCTACTTCCCTTCAGAAAAACTCAGGTAAATCTTACTTGTTTGTTTGTTTTTTAAAGCAGTGTTATGACCTTTAAGGGTTTTGGTTTTTAACACAGTTGGAGTGATTGGTGAAAACACTTTCAAGCTTGTTTTTGAACAAGATGTTTGCTAAACCAGTTAGTCTTGCATAAAATGAATTTCTCCGAAGGAACACTGTCTTCTTTCTGATATCACAGGGAGTCAGGAAGAATGAGGCATGTATGTAACAAGAAACTGACAATTTCAAAGGCTGGCACAACAAACTGATCCACAACTGCAGAAGGTGCTACTCTTGAAGAAATTCCAAGACATGGGACCTGAAATGTGCTTCTATCACTCAGGTAGTCTTATTTGCAAGTTCATGTGTATTTCTGAATACATATGGGGAATCTAATGGAAGTGCTTGGATAGCAGTTCACTTTACACTTAAGTATTTCTCATATCATTAGAGGGGTCACAATAACCTTCTGAGTCAGCATCCTTCAGTGTTACAATAACTGCACCAATATCAGAATATTTATAAAGGTCTCAGAAATCGTACAGACCAACAAACTAATCTGACTTTTGACTGTTTAATAAATCAGAGGTTTTCAGCACCAAAGTAAATCCTGTTGATTTCTGCTATGTCATTTGGAAACTTTCCAGCCAATTAAAATGCTTAGAAGCCCATTTCCCTTCTATTTACCCCCACAGCTACAAACCTTTCCTTGGACAGCAGAGGTCTTGTTAGAAGCTTCCCAAATACTTTCTGGTTAAGGTGGGCAGGTATGTAGTAATACATAAGGCTTGTGAATCAAACTGTATTGATGAATATGTCAGATACCCTCTGAGGCATGAAGTACAGGTCTTTCTTTAGCCAGCATTGATAACTAATTAATGAATACCTTCCTATAGCTTTTATTGCTATCAGAGTATGGTTCATTAAGCATCAAGGGAAAATTAAGCACAGAATTCAGCATGGAGAATGCTTTCCGTAGGACAGAACAAGCAGTACAGGACACACGAGGTGAACTTAAAAGAATTTCCAAGCACAGGCTTTTCTTTCTCGTGTGTGGGTTTTTTTTTTTTTTTTTTTTTGGTTTTGTTTTGTTCTGTTTTGTTTTGTTTTGTTTTAGCTTGCACCTCACAACAGACAGGCTTAGCACACTGCCAGCTGCCTTTCTCACCTCCTTTCTCATTCTCAAGAAATGTTCTGCATTATTATACAGCACCCTGCTCTGCTTTTATACAGGATGAAAGTAGGAGAAAACAGCACACTGCTGCTTTCAGAGATACAGACTTGAGAACTTTTATTCACCCTTGCCAGAATCCTTCCAGGGCTGAACAATAACAAAAAGTAAATTGAGCAGTTGGGGCACATTACGGTTTGTTCCCATCCTGGACTTTTCCTCCAAGCCTCATTATACACCCAGACAGAGCGCCACTGGACAGAGCACCACCGTTCCAGCATGGCTCCAGGCTCTTGCTGGTGCCTACAGCATGTCCTCGCTGCACCCCTCATGTTTTACCCTCCTCTCTTGCCCTGGGGAAAAGCCCATGCAGTGGAGCTGGCAGCTCATCACAGTGCGCAAGGGGCTCTGGCAGGGCTGTGATGGCAACCGCCTGTCAGGGGTGCATGCAGCTCTTCCCCCTCCTGAGACTGGCAGGCACTGGGAGCACCAAACTGTACCTCAGCTGTTGGCAGCACTATCCAGGAGCCTTGCAAACGCGTGCTTGAGCTGCAAGCATGCAGCGTTCCTCTTCCACATTGCCACCCCTTCTCCCTCTCCCTGGCGTGTGATTTCAGAAAAGCACTTGCAACACCTCCTTCTGGCAGTCAAGGCTTTCTGCTACATGTACAGTCTTTTTCAGCATGTTTCTTGCAGACAGGAGTTCCTCTTGTCTGGTCCTGCAGCATGGCTGGTGCCTTTGGGCAGTAGGAGGAAGGCTGTTTCCTCCTCTGGTGCGAGGCACTTGCTGGCAGCTCTGTGCAGCCATGCAATGCCACAGCAGGAGAGGTGGTGGGCAGTGTGGGAGCAGGGTTTTGTACCGGCACAGCTGAGGTGCAGGCAGGGACAGAGCTGGCCAGAGGATGCCCATGAGGCACACGGGACAAATGCTGATCCAGCTGGAGGACAACACAGGGCCAGGGACCAGCAGCAGGGTTGGAACGGAAGGGTTTTCACACAGCTGTGTTGCTGAAGAGTTGCATTAGGTGGGACTATATAAAACAAGACTCCCTGAAGAAGAAGAGGGCCTTTCTATCACTGAGCCCAAGGTCATTTACCAGGCTACAGTACTGTGTGAGTGGTGAGCATGGGGGCACAAGCCAGGGCCCACACTTAGCCCATGCACAGGCCATGCCACCTCCTGCTGCCAGTGCTGGGGCCCACCAACACACCCCTGCAAAGACAAAGGCTCGAAGGTGATGGGCAAGGGCAACGTGCTGATGGACCATGGTGGTTTGCAGAGATAGTGAGCTGATCTCCACACCAGGGGACAGGGGAGCCCTTGCAGAAACACAGAGCAGATTAACTGTTTGTGTCACTGTTCACCCTGGACCACAGCAAAGGAGCTCAGACCTCCTCTTGAGCAACCCTGGCCAGCACGAGGGGACACACACCTGGCTCAGCCTGTTGCAGTGTGTGAACACCAAACAACGAGAAAACAGAGCTTTTGATGACAGCAACAGGCCTGAGCTGATGCCAACCCTCCTGGTGGCTGGGGAGGCCCAGTATGGTGATGGTAAGCATCCAGAGACTGGATGGGTGTTGCGTGTGTGTTGTGACCCCACCCAAAACACCAAAGACCTAAAAATAAAGAAATAAATATATAAAATCCACATTATACAAGGAGGGTTCACTGTTTAGGTCATCTAAAAGAACCTGGTCAGAGTATTGGAGTCCAACACGAACTGGCCTGGGGAGCCTGCATGGCTGGAAACAGGGTGTGCACATGCACACATCCCCACACACTGCTCAGGCACCTGTGTGCTTCACCTTGGGATGAGGACAGTTTCTCAACCTTGTCTCAAGCTGCAAGCCACCAGTTCTTACCATGCTTACTGTGGGCTGAAGATGGCCCATCCAGTGCCATGAGCTCCTGGGTTACACTTACTGGTAGTACCATGGAGCAAGTGGGGGTTTCCTGTGCCAGAAAGGCCAACAGAGCTGCTCCCATCTCAGCTTTTGACGAAATGCAGAATGGAGATGACTGCAGAGCAGCCTAGGTGCTGGTGCTGAGGAAACCACTGCTGGCAGGGCTATCACCAGGTGGTCGCAGGTGCCAGGAGAGCAGGAGGGGATGGGGCCACCACAGGGCCAGCCTGTGCTCCTCAAACAGCCACGCTGCTGCCAGGCAGGGCAAGGCAAGCCTGATCGCTCCTCTCAGCCCCAGCACAGGCTGTACTTGCAGAGGCTTCACCATCCCCTGACATTTACATACATACATGTATATACGTGTGTGTGTAAAGGTATTGCCAGAAAATAATTTAAATGGAGCTGCCTTCATCACCACGCAGGTATTCATAGATGGGGAAGACAAATTTGTAATTCACAGATGTGACCAGTGCTGTCACTGCAAGACTAGGGATGGGGTAAATCCTTGGTAGGGCTCCAGCAGAAACCTGGAGACCTTGTACTTTGTAGCTGACGCTGCTCTGCTCGTTTAACACTCTTTGCTGGCAGCTTCAAAATGCAGCATCTCTATACATTCAATGCTCACCATTTATTCTAAAAATGCTAGAAGCGTTTTTGTCCTTTGCTGTGCAGTGACCTTTTCAGAAGTACTCCGTAAGTGCTGGCTGTGCAGGAGGGTGGGGAAACTCCACTGGCCCAAAGTGCTCATGAAAGGTTGGATGTTGGCAGTCACGTGCTGTGTGACAAGCTGTGACGATGGCCCCCAGACAGTCTGGCAGGTCACGGGCCAGTGCACTTCATGCTGCGGGAGCCCACAGCGCTGTGTCCTCCTTGAGGTGCAAGCCCCTTGGGGCTCTCTTCCCAAAACAGCCAGCGGGAACTTGATACAGCCTAATACTGTTCAGGCTCTCCCTTATCCCAATGACCTGAAAATTAAGATGTACGTAATTCAGTACCAAAAAAATCCCCCTGGGACAAAGGTCCCTTTATTCAAAGCTGCACAGGGCAGGTCAGGAAGCCAGAACACATGCTCTTTCACAGCAGCTCCTTTACATTATTTTACTAGTACCTAGCTCTGTTAGAAATTCAGTTTGTCACACTGGCATTTAAAGTAACATTGACTCTGCTCACATTTCCATAGAATTAGGGACTTCAAAAAATGCTAAGAATAACTTGGCTTTATTTACATTTTGCTGTGCAACTGCAAGCATCCCTGAGGACTACTAAGGCTGCATAGCAAGCACATTAATTAACAAACTGAACTCCTTTAATGATTTTGTGGAACTGTACTCGTACCAATGGTCTGCAGATCTGCTCAGCCACTCATTTTGAGGAGGCCAGCAGCAGTTTTCCCAGACTGGTCACACAAACACACCTGCTTGTGCCTCCAGAGGCTCTGCAGAGCAGCTCAACATCCATCCCCTGGCAAGCATGCACTGCACTAAGCAGCCTAACACTACATGCACCATGCTGCATCCCATTCCTGCCCAAAGATCGGGCACTGTACCAGGGTGGCAGCTGGCAATGAAGGAACAAACACCCCTGTGAATACCCAATATGCACACGTGCTTGAAGTGGCATTTTTGAAAAATGTTTAAATACAAGTTAAACTCCTCCTTCCATGGTCACACAGTGACATAGCCACCTTTCTTTTTTCTCTTGGGAACAGTGTCATCTTGATATGCCCTCCTCAGAGAGGGCATGATAAGTGGCATGTCTCACTGATTGTTTCATCAGCTTGAGCAGAGTTACCAGGATGAAGAGCGGTAGAGATGCATTCCACTCCCCATCTGTGAGCGGGACAGACTACAGGAGAAAGCAAACCCCATCCAAATCCCTGAAATGTGCTCATCAAAGCCTTTCCTGAGACTTTGGACTTTTTTCCTTTGCATTAGCATGCATCACTGCATGTCTGAAAAAAAATAAAATAGAAAAAATGGGGAGGACAGCTGAAGGTGGTTCACAACCCACTTCAAAGATCAGGAACTGCAGCTATGCCCAGAATTAACGATGGATACAAAAGGCAAAGCTGGAGGTGCCAGTGGAGCCATATAAGACTTTCTTTGTTCATCTTTACACACCTGAAAAACAGAAAAGTCATGCACTGGCACTCATTTAGCTAGGTCTTTTAATGCATGCTTGGCAGTGAGCTGGAAGCAGCTCCCTTGATGGCAGCTGTGGTCCCCTGCCTATTGCCTAATAACCTCTCTTTGCTGTTTCTGGATGAGAGCTTGGAGCTCAAGCACAGAGCTGCCTGGCCCTCTCAAACTGACCCAAAGACCCAGAATGTTGTCTTCTCCACTTTACAAACGTGACAACAACATGTGTGGAGGAATCTGCTTCCCGAGTAAAAAAGACACACCACAGTCACTGCTTCTCTTTAATAGCTAGGGTACAATTCTCTCACTGTGGACATCATTGGCACGGTAGCTGCAGAGCAGAGGCACCAGACCCATCTTTCAGGCTTCTCCAGGCTGGAGGGCGATGCGGCATCCTGCACGGTGACCCCACAGAGGTGGCTGGCTGCGGACTGTCACAGCAGCAGCTCATGGGGCATGCGCTCCCCCCGCAGACCGGCCAGCAGGTTGTCAGCTGCCAGCACCGACATGGTGGTCCGCGTGGCATAGGTGGCACTCCCAACGTGTGGCAGAATCACTGCATGGACAGAAAGGGTTACTTAGTGATTTCTTATGCTCACTGGCCTCATACTGCTTTCCTTTGGCCCAGCCCTCCCAGGGATCTTCCCGTGGGGTGGGCAAGCACGGTCCTCCCTCAGCTGCCTCTCTGCAAGGAGCTGACACAAAACACACGGCTGCCAAGCACATCTGATAACTAACTAACTAAGCTATTTGTGAAGACAGGCAGTCAAGAGTGAGTCCTCCTTTCTACATTCAGGCTTGGTACTTCCTGCATGGACAGAGTCAGTGGTAGATGTGAAACAAACATTCCTTTGACACAGAAATACGCAGTGAAATTCCCTCACTGTGGTCTCATTACCACACACCCGTATGAAGTTCCACTCACCACCAATGCATACTGAAGCAAAAGCCAAAAATATTGTTCAGAAAAAAATTTGTTTTACAGACTCCTCAGTGCAGACAAACAGCTCCTACAGAATCTGCAGAGTTCCAGTGCCTTATGGCAGAGATTTTTATCCACCTGTGTGACCAAGTTCACAGAATCCCAGAGTAGCTGAGGTTGGCAGGGACCCGAGTCCATCTGGCCCAAACCATGCTCTATCAGGGCCACGCGGAGCAGGGTGCCCAGCACCACATCCACACAGCTTTTGGAGATCTCCAAGAAGGAGACCTCACAGCCTCTCTGGGCAGCCTGTTTCTCCGCTCCGTCACCCACAAAGTGCAACCCACTCCGTTTATGCAATGTAAAGAAATAAGCCAATGCTGCTTTAACAGTATACCATTACATCAGTAATGTATGAGTACTTGCTCAAGGTATGGGGAAACACCTGCACTGCAGTCTCTGTTGGCTTTATAACACACAACACCTATGGGAAGTGCAGAAGCCCAAATACTTGACATGGAGCTGACTTCAGAGGGAGACGGTGGGGTGGGGGGTGGGGGAGAAGGTTGTAATGCAAACTGTGGGGACATGTAAGTCCTTTGGTTCACAATCAAGAACCACACGTGAGTTCTCTGTTTGCTGTGGAAACAAGGCCAACACTTCCTCCTCTCCTCATCCTGTGTTTTTCCAACTGCTGAAATTATTTGGCAGTTTTGGGTGAAATCTGTCAATAGTTTCAAAATCAAAGCCTCATTTCCACTTAAAAAACAAAACAGAACAAAAGGTATTTATTTTTGTCTTGGTTGGTGTTATTCCAAGATTCTAAGGTCTCTGAAGTACCAAAAATATTTCCAGAAATATTTCTCTGCTTTTATCATTTCTCACATTACCTACTATGGGATCTAAACAAAACACAGCAAAAATGGTGTTTAATAAAATGACAGTCAAAGCAACAGCTATGAAATTCTGTTTCTGTGGGCAAGACTACATTTTCACCCTGACCTTCCTACTTTTTTTTTTTTTTTTCCTCTCCACAGAACAGATTTTTCCTTACCCAAAAAACATCCCTCCTTGGCAGAGGACACTCTGCTGCCTCCCACACCATCACACTGGATTTTGCCCCTTCAGATGAGGGCAGGGCACTGGGTTTCACCCTTGGGTTGCAACGTGATCAAACAAAGCACTCAGGTATGCCAGAGGACCTTGGCTCCAGAGTTGCCCGCTGGCTCCAGAGCAGGGCAAATTGCCCAGGTGAAGCAGAGGCAGCCAGGTAGGAACAACCCTGACAAGTTAACAGCAATGAAGCTGTGGACAACCATAGTTACCAGAAACCAACATTTCCTCTATGTTCCAACTCTGCCTCTTGGTTTTCAAGCGAGTCTAACTTGCTTGTACCTGAGAGCAGTCCCTCTCAGTAACCAATCTGATCCATGTGCTTCCCTGTCTGAAGAAACAGAAGAAAGCTACCAAAGGAAAGCACAGGGGAAGGGCTGAGCAACCACTGAAGGCCGCACAAGGGAAGCCAGTGACCATGCCAAGGGCTGTCAGTAACTTCTCTCAGGCTACTGGCTAGCCTGTGGTGCCTGCAGGGGCAGAGCTGCATGGAAGAGCTTAAAGGACACAGGAAACAGCCCCCAGCATAGTCAGCTCCTTCTCTGACAAGGATACCCTAGGAAAATGCTGAGGGCCACTAACATCCTGTAGCCCGGGGGCTGCTGCACTAAAACATCACCCTGCCCAGCACGGCAGCTCTCAGGAAAGCACTGGTAAAGTTAAAAGTGATAAATGATTGTCCCTGGTTTCAGGTGTTCCTGCAAAGAAACCTCTGCTCACCCCACAGCACAAGCTCTTACTGGCTTCTTCAGCTGGGGACTCTCTGGTTTCCTGACATACATCAAACAACCTGGCACTTAATTAACTGTGCTCCTGTGCACAATGCTGAGCCAACACCTTTCTGTCCAGACTCACAGTAGATGGGCTAGACGGTCAGCCCTGCTGGAGCATTCCCAAGGCTCAGACTCCTCTAGGCAGACACAGCACCCAGCTTTTTAGCTGCACAGGAAGCCTTTCTTACAGAGTTCTGTGCCCAGGAGCTGACAGAATACCAGAACTTCGCAGGGCATGGTCAGAGGTTTCACATTCCAGCACCTGCCCATATCAACCCCCTTCCTGAATTTCACCTCACGCCTCAGTTCTTTGAATGCAGATCTATCAGGAAGATATTGTAAGACAAGACAATCTCAACTGCTTTCTGGAGTATTAAAATACCACTTATGCTTGTTTTATATCACATTAATAAGGTCTTTAACAGCTCCCCACACTACAGAATGGTTACCTACAATTTGATTAAACACATGATTTTCCTGCCTGTGAAAGACATTTCAGTTCTCATTCACCATTTTCAAGCTTGCACAGACGGAAAATCCTTCTGAAGTCAACTAGCAGGTCCCTTGCCTTAAGCAGAGGTGGCACACCAAGCAGCAGGTGGCCAGGAGAGTGACAGGGGAAGCCCCTGCTGCAGACACAGCAACTTACCGCAGTTCTTGAGGGAGAGCAGAGGGTGGTCAGTGGGCAGCGGCTCTGGCGTTGTGACATCCAGGCCTGCAGCTGCGATCTGGCCACTGACTAATGCATCATACAGGTCCTCCTGGTTCACCACAGCCCCCCTGGGAAAAGCAGAGAGATGGGCTCACACCGCTCCCAAGTGGTCAACCAAGAACTTGGGGTCATCCACCCCTCTGGGGCTGGACACAGGGCCCCAGTCAGGAGAGAGAGGCTGCAGCCCCCTAAGCAACTTATCCTGACTCTGGATGAAACCAAGAAACCTTGAGATGGAGGGAGCAGGCCACAGTGTGGACAAACCACTCCTGTGGCTGCAGTCATGATGATTTCACATCCTGCATGGACTCCCAGACAAAGCACATCTCACCACTGACGGGATCCCTCTGCAGCCGGAGCTATCAGCAGGGTGCCAGGGTCACGCTGCCTGTGCCAGAGACTGCGATACCATTACCTGCTTGTGTTGATGAACACAGAGGTCTTCTTCATTCTGCTGAAGAAATCCTTGTTGCACATTCCCTGGGTGTCAGGAGTCAACGCGCATGTCACAACAACAAAGTCTGACTCTTCAGCTAGCCTTGTGAGTGGGACTGAGTGGAGAAACAAAGGTCACAGCTCCTGTCAGAGGCTTCACCAGGCTCTCTCAGCCACCCTCCTAATTCACAAGAATCACCAGCAAGCAAGTTTATCTTTGGAAAAACGTTGTCAACCTTTCTCCACAGGAGAGACACAAGGATGGGCAAACATCAAACAAACTACACAGAGATATATTCCTACAGATACTATCGTAGTGTTTGGCTTCACTTTTACATTATAATCAATCCACAGGGAAATCTAGCAATGTTTTGGTTATCTGGCCAAAAAGAGGCTCTACAATGTATTTCATGTTTAGATAGCAAAATACTGCAGTGACTGTTTATATCAACATTAAATCTCTCCCTACATTACCTACAGATGTAACTCATGCAGTTTCCTGGACCTGAGTAGAGAAAAATGCAAGGGACTAGCAGTGACTGCAAGAAAAAGCACGAACTGGAAATGTATTGTCTTTGGACTGAAAAATTAGCACTGGATGCAAGACTCAGGACTCCAACAGGCCTGCAGAGAAGTCCTGTTTACTAACTAAGAAATACTACTAGGCTTTGTTGGACTATGACATTCATTTTAAAGCAGAAGGTTAAAGCCCATGTTTGTTTCCGGCACCCAACATCTACTATCAGCAATAATCTCCAGTCAGTCCCCTCCCCTCCCCTCCGCTTCTGCCCCATTGTGGGACTTTAAGGTATCTCACTGGGTTAACAAGACCCTTCCCACTGCTCCTGACAGGATCAGCTGCCACTGTACCCTTCCATGGCACCGCTACCTTTCACTTGATTTTAAGAGTGAAACCAACTGGCAATTATAAGCAGACAGATATAAAGACAAAACAATGAAAAAAACCCATAGCCCACTATTATCTTGGTTTGTCAGTTAAAGCCTAAATGCGTCAAGCGAACCTACTATCTGAAACCATCTGGGTCAAAGGAAGACTCCTTCCTTTTTTTTCCCCTCTCTTTCATCCATTGCTACCATGCAAGAAACATTCAGCGCCAGCTCCTTTTGCTGCCTTCGTACCTGTTCAGCCCAGCTGTACTGAATACCCTACTCAACACCTCTGCTCCCTAATGACTCACCCACTCCAGGTGGCATCTCCCAAGGCCAGCCCAGCTTTGCTGCTTTCTACCCCACAACTGAAGACTCACTGTTTCTCTCATCTCATTTGTATTTCTTACCAAACTCGGCTTGAAACTCTGCAGCACTCTCTGGTTTTGGGCGACTTCCAGTGTACAAAAAGTTCTTGACCCCAAATGGCTTTAGACGGCGGGCAACCGCCTGTCCTAAAAATGAGAGAGAAAATCTTTTACCTGCTGTGCTGATTCCTGCAGAGGGGCACACAGCACGGTGACTAGCACCTAGCTACAGGGGTCACACAAGCCTCGCTGCTGCTCCATCCTATGCACCTGTTAGCAAGCATGCATGTGGTTTAGCTGGAAGGAAAGAATATATGTCTTGCTAAAGGGCTGCTGTGACATTCCTGGTTGGGATTGCTCCTGTGAGGCTCATTTCCCAGCAGGGTGAGTGGCAGATGTCTTCTGCTGCTCCTCAAGGGAGCAGGAATGAACTCTTAGCCACGGGATAATAAACCTGAAGCTACCCTAGAGAGCAAACCAAAAAGCGAGGAAAGAAATAGCCAGCAGCTGACAAAGTCAACAACTGATCAGATGAAAAGCACATTGTCCTGGACTTTGTCAAGGGTATTTGTTTAAGTGAAAACCAGGAGGACAATGTCCAGTTTGCTGTGGCATTCAGGTACAGTGGATGCATGTGAATAATTAAAACTTTAAGGTCTAAGCCTGATGGGTCAAGATCACTGCTCAGAGAAGCTCTACTGGGCCCTCTTGGTTGTTCTAATAGATTTTAAATAACTGAGCACGGGACAAAACCAAAAGCACCCTCCCACCAGCAGAGGCACACAAATCTTGCACATGACATGCACTTACCTATTCTTCCCAGACCTATGATGCCCACCGTACTATTAGACAGACCATAGCCACACATCCACAAAGGCTTCCATGTTGTCCAGCCACCACTAGCAGAGAGAGTCAGGTGGAAACGTTAAGAAAACAGCAGCAGAGAGCCTACACAGCCTGGCCCAGCACTGTGGCAAGTACACCACAAACCATAAGCACTGCAGCAGGCTAGCCCCTCTGGATGATCTTATAGCCAGAGGTTCCTGCTTCAAGCTCGCTCTGGGGTCTCCTGCACGAATCTGCTCAAGCCTTGGGTATGCAGCAGATGCCTCAGAACTGGTTGAACTTAGCATGCTACCAAGCAGAGCCTTGGACCAAGTGCCAGGCAGTGAAATCTGTCCAGATCTCATGGGGTTCAGAGCTGATTCAGTGGTTCTCACCCCTGTTCCTCTATCTACAGCATGCATAAGGGTGTTCAGAAGAGACTTGTGTCCCTTTTGCAGCCCTTGAATAACATGCCTGCAAAAAATCACAGGACTGCAGTGGACTCCACACTAGCCAGCGAGATTTTCCACTAGCTTGGTGACGCTCTGGCTTCAGCCCCATTTCATTTGTCCAGTGCTGGGATTTTTTTTCCACTTTGATCCAGCTCCTGCAAAAGCCAGCCCTTGCTCCAGCACAGGGCTGCAAATACTCACTTCTTCACCTGCTCTATGGCCTCCGGCAGCCGGCGGCACGTAGCCAGAAGCAAAGCCACGGAGAGCTCTGCGGTGGCATCAGTCAGGACATCAGGGGTGTATCCAACGCGGATCCCTCTGAAAGGAAAGCACAGGACTCAGGTCTCCAGGAGCAGCAGTGCTACCTACAAATTGCTGGGACAGCTGCTGAAGTAACTCCTGCCCAGGTATTTATGGCTCCATGCAGGGACGGACGTCCCTTTGGACTCCTCACCCCTTCACTGCAGACCCCTCCGACCGGGCCCTTCCCTGGTACAGGGGCAGCGTGCTCCACAAACCCCCTCCAGCACCGACCCCTGCAAAAACCCGCCCCCGAGGCCGAGGTACCATGCAGATCGCCACTCCGGGTGGGGGCTGAGCCCCGAGGCCCTTCCCTGCCTCGCTCCCCCCTTCCACGCCACCCTTCGCAGCCACCCATTGACCCCCCCCCGTTAGCAGCGGGGCGCAGGTTACCGCTTCTTAATCTCGTCCAAGGCGAGGTGGTCGAAGCCCACGGACATGGTGCTGATGACTTTCAGGCTGGGCCCTGCGGGACACCAGGGTCAGAGCCGCCCCTCGCCCCCCCTCGCTGCCCCTCGCCCCCCGTCCCCGCACCCACCCGCGGCGTCCAGCACCTCGCGGTCGATGCGGTCGGAGAGCAGGCAGAGCAGCCCCTGCTTGCCCGACACCCCCGCCAGCAGCTGCGCCCGCGGGACGGGCTCCTCCGAGTCCCACTGCTGGACGCGGCACCTGCGGGGGACACGGCCGTCAGCCGCCGAGCCCACGGGCATGGGGCTGCCCGCCATGGGGCTGCCCTGCCCGGCCCTGCCCGCCGCCCTCACCCGCCGGCCTCCGCCAGCACCCGCAGCCCCTCGGCCGGGATCCGCCGCGTGACGAACACCGCCATGGCCCGGCTCATGGCCCGGCTCATGGCCGCCCGCAGCGCCCCCCGGCGGCCCGGACCCTGCCCGCGGTTCGGGCCCGGCCCCCGCAGAGCCGTGCCGGGGGGGGCGCGGTGCTGAGAGGAGCGCGGGCGGGATTTTCTGAAGAGAAGCGGGCGCTGGAAGAGCTGCCGGGGTGGTGGAAATGTCAGAGGCTGTGTTGCTGTGCGGCGCGCATTGTACGGATGCAAATCCAGGGGAGATCCCTGCTCCTGATTGTGTAGCCCGCGAGGAAGAATAGAGATAATTTTTAATGAGCCCTCTGCCCCCCCCCCGCCAGAGCAAGAACGCCTTAAGAAAGGTCACTCCTGGAAGGGTGGCTGGCTGCATGCTGTTGCCGGGTGGCAGGCACCGAGCCGGAGCTGTGCCCCCATGCTCTTGTGGGCACGCGGATCCAACGCACTGCAAGCGCAGAGCACCACTGAGAGAGGCCACGGCCAGCAAGCTACAACATCAAACTCTGTCCACCATTTAGTGATGATGTTGACAATTTCATGTCTTCATCATGTTACATAATGTGTGTTGCTATATAATACTGGCACCCATCAGCCAAGGGCCTGGTAAACTAAGGAAGTAAGTTGGGGTGGAAACTGCATCACCCAGCATGGATTTGAGGCACGGCTTTATGCCAGTGCCATTCGTTTTAGGGTGATGATGCTTTTCATGGGAGATGTTGGTGGACTTCTGTTCTTGCTTACAGTGTGCCGGATCCTCCCACATTATGTTTTGCTGTGGTCACCCAACAAGCTCCCTGATCAAAACTGTCTTCCAAGCTATGCTCTTTCACATGTAGCTTGTCAGACATCACTTCTTTCTCTGCTGGCCCTGGAGGCATGTAGGACCGTGGTGATAGATCCAGCTGGGTCCCAGTCTGTATGTCTAAGCAGAGTGCATCTAACTCAAAACAGGGCTGAGGGGAACAAACAGTGCTGCTTGCAGCTCTAGGAACAGCATTTATCCCCTGTAAGTGCTTCTGCTAACTTGCTTAAAGAACCGCTGTAGAGCACCCCAGTTCTGACACATCACCCACACAGCAACAGTATAGGCTGAGATGGCTGCCCAAGTTTCACTGATTGAAAAGTATTGCCACAACTAGCAGAGACTTGGTGCTAGATAAATTGGGTAGTGGTTTAGGATAGGAGTTTCAACCTCAGAGTCTCCAGTGACTACTTTGGGAGGTCTCCAACGTCTAGAGATTGGTACTAAGTCCTCTCCCAGTGCTAAAGACAGACTTTGCTCTTTAAACTGCAGTAGCCAGACCCTTATCTTGTGGGATTTAAATTTGTTGGAGATCTGATCTGAATCTGCTTGATGACAATAAAATGAACACAGGTATGTAAACAGCAGGTTTGTGCAGGGCAGGGGGTAGGGAAAGAAAATAAGACACTTTCTTGTATAAAAAGGTCGAGTAATACAGGTGTACTACCTTTGGGAATGAACATGGTGTCAAAACAGTGAAGATAACGCATCAATGGACAGAGGGCAAGTGGGATTAACATCCCAGAATGTGTAACTGGGTTGCTTTCTGCAGCTACACAGTAGGTGCTCCGCAGGTGTGTACTAGCAAATGTGAATGATTTGCAGCATGCACTCACCACAGTTTTTAAGTTTAAAGGGATGATAATCTACATGCAGAGGTTGAGGCACTGGGACATCCTGACTGACAGCTGTGGTCTGACCACTGGGCAAAGCCTGGACTTGGTCACTGTGCTTCACTGCATCGCCCATGACAGGAAAACAAAGGATCTATCAGCCTCTGGGCTTCTCCCCTACATCACTGCCCTAGGAGATATGTGCTGATGAAAGCTTTAACAAGAGGCCTAAAGAAAGCCATAGTGTGTAACCACCTGATCTTAATGGGAGTTTTATAGTAAACTCAGAGGGCAAGGACTTACAGTACTTTTCTCTGGCACAAATCATCTGTGTTGTATGAGGTATCAGCTTATCTAATAAGACTGTACTCTACCTGTGGGATTTTCCTTTATCATGATGCACGTCTTCTCCCACCATCAGGATGCTGTCAGATTATGCCAGCAGAGGCCATTTTATTTTTTTCATAATTGCTTGAAATTTCATTTTTTTATATTGAGCTGGGTTATCATTAGTGCTGACATCTTATCTCCCTTTCTCATTGCCTAAGGATTTGTGTCAGGACTATATGCTCTCCAGCATGACATCTCTGTTCTAATCATGCGGTGCAGTGGTGGCAAGGTTTTTTTTTACCTTTACGATCCCTTCTGTCCTTTCCTGCTCATGCAGTTGGATGCAGCGGAGTGGTTTCTTTGAAAGGTGCGGGTGCCAAGTCTTGCCAGAGTCACTTCTCAGTGCACAGTGGAGACATCTGAATGCCTGCAGTGCCTCCAGTGGCAGCCTCATGAGCAAGACACTCCCTGAAAGGACTTATTAAAAATAATAATAATAATAATGCTGGAACAAAGGTGTGTTCCTTGTTACACTAAAATCCACAGAGTGAGTATAAACCAGTTGCTTGCCTGTGTGGCTTGGAATTGTTCTAGGGTGGCAAAAACACTTTTCTGAAGTGCCCTGGATTGACACCACCATCCTGGGCCACCAGTTCCACCACAGGTAGAATGGCTTGTGGGACTTGGCCATCAAATGCTCCCAGGACACAGTATAGGATGTCTCAGAAGCTCACTGCTTGATGCCAGAAGCTTGTGGTGACAAGCTCCAGGCAAGAACAAGGCAGCATGTGCTTCCCTGCTTGCAGGTCAGCTTCAGCAGGATGTATTTCACTTGCAGATTGATCTGTGCTCCTTTGGATAAAGTCATTGCACAATTTGGTGACAAAATCCTTTTGTGTCACAAGGGCATTTTTTTTTTTTTTTTTCCTGGAGGAACTCAGGATAACACTGAAATCTGAAAATAAGAACATTTTGGCCAGATCTTTTTTAACCAGAAGTGGCATGAATATATATCAATGAACAAATACACAGAGAATGAAAAAGATACATACATATATATATATATGTACAAAAATATAAAGGTGTTAGAGTTGAAGAGTTTTGAAAATGGCATTTTGCCTGTCTTAATTCCAAAAATCATAGGTTTTGGACCAGCCTTGGTTCTACTGAAATATCTATGTCCTCTTGGTATGGCTGATCCAGGTCTCACAGTGCAGAAATTTTGGGCAGTTCTGTATACAGACCTGTAGGAGAAACAACTCCCCATGGGCTGTTGCAGCCCCACTGTGAATCCCAAAGCCACTTATTTACCAGTGCTGACCCTCAGGCCATACCACGCAGCTCAGCAATCCTTGAGATCCTATTGTTGCCTGGCCCAAGGATGAGCCACAGCCGTAGGCAGAGGCTCCCCTCCTCAGTTTTACATGGGATTCCATTCAACCTAAGATTTTCTTCTTCTTCTTATCCCATCAGACAAACTGGACAGAAATTCCCAGTTTCTGTTTTTCATAGACATATCACATCTGTGTGTGTGTGTGTGTGTGTATAAAAATACACATGCCTGACCTGGCGTCTTTCCTGTTACCTGAGCACCTGATCTGTAAATCCTGTTTTTACCATCTGCTCTGTGTCAGCCAGACCTGCAGAAGAATGTACCTCAGGGAAGCTCTGAAGAGCTCTGCAAAACCTTTCTGAGAGTTGAAATGAGAGAGAGCACAGCCACATCCTCCTCTGCTTTGCTGGTGGATGGCAGGGCTGCTGCTGGGGCAGCCAGGGCACCAGTACCTCCCAGCCAGCTCTGGGGCCAGCTTTCCTTTCCTCCTGTGCAGGCACACAGGGATTTGCCTCAGCAGCTAGCACATCTATCCTACCTCATCAGTAGAAACCCTGCCACTGCAATACCTTCTCAGAGCACTGTTTGTACTTTTCTGCCTCTACCTCTGCAGTTTGTTGGTCCACCTAAAGAGGTGGAAATGTCATCCACCTGAGTACACCAGGAGATTGATGGGGTCTTAGGAGGGCATGTCAGTGCAGGGCAAAAACAATCACAGGCTTTCAGGATGGAAAGGTGATGTCCTTCGAGATACAGGTCACCCCTGACAGAGCTTACATCTCTCCAGAGAATACAGGCATGCAGAGATCTGACAGCTCCTTGCAAGATGTCAGCAGAATGGCTGGGTCACTGTCCTGGCCCAGCAACAAGCTGGGGGCTTGAGGGAGAAGCTGTGGCTCTCCAGGAGGTGCCTGGAGTGAGAAATGATTTCTTGGGGTTTTACATGAACCCAAACTAGAAAAGCACCTCCCAGAGGACTGCTGCTGGGACCAAACCAGACATCAGTCAGTTCCAAAAGCAGACATTATTTATTTGGGCCTGGCGGGCTAATTAACAACTGATCTGTGGGGCTTGGCTGCATTGCTTTTTCAGGACATGCTGTATGTTACCAGGGACAAAAAATGGAAAACAAAAACAAAGAAATGAACAACAGCAAAAAACAATGGCAGTAACAACAACAACAACAAAAAACTGTCCCCAGGAGCAATGGGGTCTGGGCACATGGAGGTGTGGAGGTCAGCTCCACAGGAGAGGGGCTGGGGGTGAGCTGTGCAAGCTGTGTGGAGCTGCTGGGGTGCACACTGCTGAGCCCGGCTTACTGAGGCTGTGGTGCTGGGAAGGGCTGGCTTGGTGGAGAGGTAACCTTCGCAAGGTGACCTTCGGGCCTGTGGCCATGGCTCTGTGCTTTCTCCAACTCTTCTGTGGCTGCACAAGGGAAGCATAGCCATGTTGCACTGAGATGCTGCTGACTGCTGACCACTCTCAGACTGGGTCCTGCCACTGCAAGTCAGACGGTGGTGGTGGAGGTCATTTGCACCCATAGCTTGGGTTTAATCTTGATATAAACCAGGGATATGATGCTGAAGGTGGCCATCCTGAACCCTTCAGCAGATTAGGACCTACCTCAGCCTTGTCATTGGGACCTATGTTCACTGGCTGCCTTGGTGCAAGGTACTTCCCTTGCTAAAAACATTTTGGTGGTGCTAAACGCTCTTCCACTGCTGAAGGGTCATGGAATAGAATGGGATAGGACAGGACAGGATAGGACATAACAGAACAGAACAGAACAGCAAACACGTCTGATTCGGCATAGCAGGACTTGCGGCCTTGCACAGCTCTGCATCACCTGCAGACCAGAGCTGTTGCTTCCAGGGCTGCACTGTCTGTCTTCTTCAGAAGTAAAATAAGACACGGGCCTGTAATCCCTGCAGGTTGCTTTAGGAGCCATGGGCAGGACTAGGGTCACCAGAATCCCACATCTTGATGTGGCAGCTGTGGTAGGACTGTGAAAGGGATCAGATAGTCAAAGCCTCTGGATTAATTTGCTGAGCATCTGCCGTCTTCTGGCCACTTTGTCCTGTGAATGCTAGGTTAACTGGTAGAGGGATTTGCAAAGCATCCTAGAGATATTACAGGCCTTGGAGGGAGAGTGGGGATGAAGCATGGAGGTGAGGACTCACAGAGGCATGCTGAGAGAAAGGGCTGTTTGTGCCATCAGTCATCCTTCTTGTCATTGTCAGTACCTCTTATGACAGAAGAATTTTGGTCCACAGAAGGGCCTTAAAGCGTGTTCCTGTGGCCCCTCATAAAGCTACAGCAGCCATCTCTCCTGCCTTGCACTCTGTAGCTCCAAGCACTGCTCCGTGCTGCCCCTCAGCTCCTACGCACGCAAGGACTGCCCTGTCCCATGGAGAGTCAGAGCCCTTACTAGGGTTGCTCTACCAGGGATCTGTACTTTCCCACTCTCCTGGCTCCCTGTGGATGTCCAAGACCCCTCCTAGGCTCGGGGAGGTAGGAACTGCACATGGAGCACACTGTCTGCCCACTAGGACTTTAGCCAGCAGGAGCCAAGACAAGCAGTTGCAGAATCATCAAAGACAACAACAAAAAATCTTGGTCCCCTCCAGTCTTGAGGGCAGAAGTAAAAAAAAAAAAAAAAAGGAAAAAGGAGAAATTAGAGGTTTGTACATATATGGTATAGTAACAAGCATTGAGTAGTTTGTGAACCTGTAGTACTCAGTCAGTGATGAAATCAGAGGGAGGAATCAGGTTATGATACACTTCTGTCAGATTATAATACACTTCTGCTGCATGCTCGTGCTTGCAGGACACCTGTCATTGCAATCACAAATAAAAATATAAAAATGCTACTTCACTGACATCCTGTGTTATTGGCTGCAGACTGTTTCTTAGACTTCAATATTTTTCATTATTATTTATTTATTTATTTATTTATTTTCACTTGATGATCTTTTGTCTCAAAGTCTTACCAGATGAGTTTTCACCCTGGACAATGTTGCTAGATTTATGTTGCTGACTGTTTTTCAGAGATTTAGTGGTGGCTGGTGGAAACTCAGCTGGGAGACACTCAGCATCTGTTTATCGTTTTGATTATATACTGATCTCAAAAATCAGTCTTTGATTGCATTACAACGATACAATACATGTAGACATCAGCAACCTGCCCTATTTTATCCCACAGCCAAAGGCAGTGCCACTCCTCTCAGAGATTCTCCTACTCACACACTGCATTCAAAGCTGTTTCTAGGACTGAAAACCTTGCTTTGTGAAGGAACGGGGGCAAGTTTTGGCACCATCTCCATGCTTCCCCACTGGAGATTCTGGGAGGAAGTCTCCAGCCCGTGGCACTCTATAAACTGGCCACAAGTGGGAGTTCAGCAAGCTGACAGCGCACACACAGGAGTGAATCCTCTGAATGGGAACAATGTGAATGAGTGGTGGCTGTATCTTGTTGAAGTGCATTTTGCTGTGCATCAATGCCAATTACAAAAACAAACCTTCTTTTTGATGCTCTTTCAATAAAAATATGAGTGTGCCCAGAGTAACTACCTGCTGTAGGGTGAGAGGGTGAGGGACTAAAGGCAGCAAAAGAAAGCAAGCTGCAGTTAACAATGGAGCTCTTAGAGAAAAGAGAAAAAAGGCAGGCAGATGGCATGAATATTACTGCATGAAAATGACTAACACTCTGAGAATTTCCCAGTGTACTTCTGACTGGCTTGGGCTTGCTTTTATAATTAATTTATGGAAAGCACCTAAATTGGGAATAAACACAATCTCACAAATCCCTTCTAATCTCTGCCTGTATTTTTGAAATGATACCCTGAAGGTATAGTTTCTTACAATGATTAAACTGTTTTCCTTATAAGAATTAAAAAGGGCTTTTTTCATACGATTGAACAGAGCATTAGTGGTCAGAACTGAACTCAGAACTGTTTTAGATGCAATCTATTGTTGTAAATGCCCGGATGGGGGCATTTCCCCACTAGACTGGTAGATGCTAAATGTGCCAATGTTTCCATTCTGGATTCATGTATTTTAAAGCAAAATATGACCTGGTGTGTTGTCAGTCACCTAATGACTCAGAAGCATTCAGGCATTAGCATAAATTTGGAAACTTCCTTTAAAAAAAGAGATGTATTTTTCATTAAGTTGCTGCTCTTTTTGACAATAGAGGCAAAACTCCCTCTCTGGGGCAAGATGTACAAAAAGTGCTTGGGGAGGGCATGCAGTGCAAATAATGAGGGGGGGGGATCTTGAATGCATGCTTATTTCTTGGTCTCTGGGTACACGCAGGAGTCATGGCAAGCTGTTCAACGCAGCTTTGCACATTAGGAGAAGCCTGTAAAGATGCAGGCTTAGCACCACATTTGGCTGCTACCTGTACATCAGGCCCCTGTTGGTCCTCACATGGGTTTCTGACTGCAGCAGCCACTGGCAGACCCGCATGTTCCCCTGTGGAGTCAAGCAGCAGATAAGCAGTGGCACACCCTGGGAAGCCTTCCACCCAGCCAGTGTGATCAGGGCCCCTAGGGACAGCCACACGTCTTGCCACCTGGTGCACAAGGAGTTGCCTCCTGCACAGCCAGCAGGAGCGCCATGGACACACAGGTCCCTTTCTCTCCACAGGGTGAAAAAGCAGATGTTGGGCACTTACAGAGAGCCCCAGAAGGGACGGGGCTCCTCCAGCTGCTGCCTTCTCTCCATCCCATTGTGCTCGTGCACCGGCAGGCAGCTGGAGGGGAGCCAGCTGGAGGAGGCACCAGTCAGGGAGACCTGAGGATGGCCTCAGCCTGCGGCACCTCTGGTCATTGGTGGCACAGCCCTGCTGTCCGGGGCAGCAGAAACATCCACCTATTTCTTCTGCTTGTTCTGCTTCTGGTCAGTCCCTGGGTCTGATCTTTGCCTGTGTGTGCCTTGCTGCTGGCCACTGCCACAGCCCTGCACCAACAGCTCCAGAGTGAGCCACCAGACCCCCCAGTCCCACCAGCTCTGCTGCTGCAGGTGCAAGACACCTGGCAGAGATGCTGTATCAGTGAAATTTTGGTGGTATTCATGGCTGTGAGGCTGGACTCAGGGTGGGGTCCAGTAGCATGCAGGTATGGAAACAGATTTTTTGTTACATGCCTTATCAAGTGTTGACATGAAAATCAAGGTAAGAATTACCCAGGACACAACCTATCCCTTTGATTTGGCCTTTGCAGCTCAGTCATGCATAGGAGAAGCCTTTTCCCTGTTTCCTCCAGCAGCATCTCATGTAATGGCTAATGGGAATACATCGCAGCAGTGAAAAATTCTCTTACCCTCATAAACACAATGACAAGGCTAATCTGAAGCACAAGCAGGGCATTTGAGCTGCATGTCTCAGATGAATGCCTCCCTCAGATGAATGCAGGCAGTTTGCAAGTGTGTTATGAGCTGCAGCAGTAATTCAGGCAACTGCCAGACAGATGACAGGAGAAGGAAGCACGCCAACAGCACTGTGATGCTGGCTCCCACTGGTACCTGCAGTGGGTGCATGCCCAGGGCCTCTCACTTCCCAGGGTGGTGGCCAGGATGGTGAGCTTCTGGAGGAGTACTCTGAGGCCACTGGCACTGCTGCACCTCCATGTCCCTGCACACCTTCTAGGGAGGACCCCACTTCATGGCGCTCCTCTCTGCCTGTGCCCCAGAGGCTGCCAGCTGCATCTCATAGAAGAACAAGCCAGAAGATGGGTTTGTTTTTGCAGTGTCCAAACCTGGGGTACTCACTTCTGAAATGCTGTTGCTGATGATTGCTTGGTCACAACCTTTCCAGGAGCTCAGCATCTCTCCTCTACACATATAAGAAACAGATTTTAACATGATTTTTCTATTGTTTGTGAGAAAGAAGAGAGAGCAAGGAAAATCAAACATGGTCTTTGCTTTCAGTATACTCTTGCAGTAATTAAAATGCTTTGGAAGGTGTTCTGTTCCCACAAGTAATAAATAGTTTTGAATGTTTTGCCCCATTAATTGCGCATTAGTTAAATACTTATTTTTACAACATGTGTATTCACTCACCTGCTTACTCTGACAGTTAAATGCATATTTAAATATGCATTATACCCTTTAATGCATAGTAATTATTTGGTAGAGAAAAAAGACTCTTTCTGAGAAATCCCTTCCTGGGGAATAGACGCTTATGTATACAGCATAATGCTGACTCTGGGAGCAAGACTGCTTCAGGTCTGTAAGGTCACAGCGTGTGAATTGGCCTTGGCCCGGTGCACTGTGATGTTTCTGGGGTGCTGGCAGTGTGCTGCCAGATCCATCATGGTGCTGCTGGACATCTGCAGCTTTGCCCATGCCCTTCTGCCTGCATACTGCCTGCAGCTGCCCTCCCAGCTCTCCCATGTGTGAGGACAGCAGCAGCTACAGGACAAGCACCCTAGATTTTCAACAGGTTGGGTTTTGAAGTCAAACGAAAGGGGAATGGTCCCATGGCCATACCTGGTGCTGGTCTCAGTCTGCAGCTCTGCTGGGCCAGCAGGGTGGGTGACAGACATCCGGCCATTGGTGTGACTGCACTGGGAATCATCTCTTGTCCTGGAGGAAGGGAGCAGGAAGAGATGATGTGCATTTTCTGTAACAGCAGGAACTGTCTGGGAAGTGTCCAGTGATTTATTTTATTTCCCTCCAGATCTGAGCAGAAGAGACCAAAATTTTCAGACACCTGAGTTCAGCATAGGCCAGTGACTCAGTGGTCAGCTTTCTAAAAGAGCATCTCCTACTGACCTTAGCTGGAGTTCTTCCAGACCTTATAGGAAATTACAGTCACATACTTTTGATGGAGTGAAAATGGCCAGCCATATCCAGCTGCATGTTGGGTCAGGGGCAGCTTTGTGTGATGCTGATCAATATCCAATAAAAGCTCCAGTCTGCCTAGATAAGAAAAGCAAGACCACCTGCATTTGGAACAGGGCAGGCCATTCCTGCTAATGCTTTGACCTTTCAGGATTATGCTGTTCTGCTTTGGGGCTACAGTGAATGCCAGCGAATTAATGATACCTTCACTGGGGGTGAGGCAGATCCTCACAGTGGACTGCTTGTGGGCGGTGACATGAAGCCCCCGTGGCAGGCTGTGTCAGGACAGGTCTGGGCAGGCAGACCTCCTTCCTCCCACCCCACTTCTTGTGCCTCCACTTTGAGCTCTTTGCTAAGCAGCACAAACTGCTCCACTCTGGGGAGGACCTGCCCTGGGGAGCAGCACCAGGCTCCCCGTGCCACCACTGTGGCCAGAGCAGGGCAGACAGCACAGGGACAGCTCCCCATGCTGCTCCCCAAGCTGGCCATGTCTCTCCCACTGTCTCAGGCCACCACTGCTGCCATCAGCCTTCTCCCATGTCATGGAAGGGGCAGTCAGGACTTGCACAGCATCCTCCACAGATGCTGTGCCTCACTCTCTGGGAAACCAAATGAGGTCCTGGGTGCCAGTGACAGGGCACTACAGCACTTGGGGGTGTGCAGGAGAGGCAGGAGGGCCAGGCATTGTTGGGCATTTTCTGCAGTACCACACATTTAGGAGTAGAGCTGTATGGGCAACACACATGCTTTTTGTTGCTCTGGGGAAGATGCCAACCTGCCTTGATGGCTGTCATCCTCACAGTGCAAGCCATTGCAAAAGCTGAGTTACCCCTCCTTGGAAGCCAAAGAATCAGAGAATGGTTTGGGTTGGTAGGAAACTTAAAGATCATCTAACTCCAACCCCACTGACATGGGCAGGGACACCTCTTGCTAGCCCAGGTCGCCCAAAGCCCCATCCAGCCTGGCCTTGGGCAACTTGTGCTGGTGCCTCACCACCCTTATTGTGACAAATTTCTTCCTTACATGCAGTCTAACCCTACCTACTCTTTGAAACCATGTCCCTGTCCTGTCACTACAGGCCCTAGTGTAATGTCTTTCTTCAGTTTTCTTTTAAGACTCCTTTCTGAATTGAAAGGTTTGCAATGGGGTCTCCCTGGAGCCTTCTCTTCTCCCGGCTAAACAACTCCAACTCCTTCAGCCTATCTTCATAGGAAAGGTGCTCCAGCCCTTCATCATCTCTGTGGCCTCCTCTGGACTTCTTCCAATATGTCCGTGTTCTTCTTTTGCTGGGAGCTCCAAAGCTGAGCACAGGGCTGCGGGGGTGGGGGCTCATAACAGCAGAGAAGAGGGGGACAATCCCCTCCCTTGCTCTGCTGGCTACACTGCTTTTGTGGAAATCCATTATATGGCTGGCTTTCTAGGCTACAGGTGCACATTGATGACCTATGTTGAGGTTTTCGTCCACCAGTACCTCCAAGTCATTCTCCACAGGGCTGTACCCAATCCATTCTTCACCAACTCTGTTGATATTGGGGATTGCCCCGACCCACTTGCAGGACCTTGCTTTTGGCCTTGTTGAACTTCATGAGGTTCACATGGTCCCACTTCTCAAGCCCGTCCAGCTCCCTCTGGATGGCATCCCTTCCCACCAGCATATCAACTGCATCGCTCAGCTTGGTGTCATCAGCAGACTTGTTGAGGATGTACACATTCCCACTATCTATTTTATTAATGAAGATATTGCATAGCATTGGTCCCAACACAGACACTTGAGGGACAGTACTTGCTACTGGTTTCCATTTAAACATCGAACATTTGACTGTTTGGATGCAGTCACCTGGACAATTCCTTATCCATTTTATAATCCATCCATCAGAATAATCTCTTTCCCATGTAGAGGCATGAATGTGGGGGATTGTATCAAGGGCCCTGCACAAGTCCAGGTAGATGATACCAGTTGTTCTTACCTTGTCCATTGATGCAGTCGGTCCATTGTAAAAAGCCACTAGAGCAGTCAGGCATGTTTTGGCTTTTGTGAAGCCACAGTGGCCATCTCTAACCACCTCCCTGTCTTCCATATGCTTTGACCTGCCTTCCAGGAGGACTTGTTCCATGCTTTTACGGGGCACTGAGAAGAGGCTGACTGGCTGGTAGTTCCCAGGGTCCTCCCTATTACCCTTTTAAAAAATATGTATGATATTCTCTTTTCTCCATTATCTGGGGACTTCACCTGGCTGTCGTGAGTTTTCAAATATGATGGAGAGTGGCTTAGCAATGGCATCAGCCTAATTCATTCAGGACCCTGGGATGCATCAGGTTGGGTCCCGTGGAGTTTTGTATGTTTGGGTTCCTCAGATGGTTTTGAACCCGATCTTCTCTTACAATGCACAGCTTGTGCTGGTCTCCATCCCTCATACTTTCCCCAGATCATTTTGCTTTTGAGGTGACCAGACTTTACGGAAGGGGATCTGCTTCCTTTGCTTGGTGTGAGCCAGGGCAGTTTTCCTGGCCCCAAAGGGGAGGGTGTGCGACACCATACCTGGGGAGATGCAAGTTTGTGCCAGCTGTGGCATTGCTCTGTCAGTTTGCCCTGGACGGGACCACCCCAGCAGTAGAATCCAAGGGCAGAGGGTGGCACTGGACCTGCTTCCAGGACAAAGGACGCCCCATTTCATGGAGTTTCGTCAGGCCCTGTCATGCCCCACTCTGATGTGGTGATGTTTCTAGCAGTGGTCTGGCTGCAGTCTTAGAAACAATGCACTGTACTGTACAGTACCAGATTGTACATCTAAACTATTATTTCCAACATCTCTGGGTTAATTGTAAAACTGTAATACAAAGGACATTGGGGGTTTGCTGGTGTTTAATTTTAATAGCAAGCCAGTGCCCTTTTAATGACATTTTATACATTTAAATTGGGCATGATCCCTTTGGGAACAGTAATTTTATTCATGGAGATTATGTCTAATTTGAATATAAAAACACCACTAAAAAGATATTGGATTTGCTATTTTTCACTTGCAGAAGCTTTGGAGTCCAATCTTCCCAGCTGACCGGGCTGTGATGGATTAAAATAAACAAATAAATAAAAACCCACCAACAACTTCCAAAAAGCAAAGCGCAGCACAGGAGCCTTGCACTCTGGACAACCCCTGCCCATTTCCCCTTCCCCACTGTGCTGGTGCAGATGGCAGCAGCGATGGCTGGGAGGGCATGGGGGGAAGCCATGGTGTGGCCACAGAGCCACAGCCACAGCCTCATCTGGCAACGCTGCTCAGGGTCATGTCTGCCCAGCCTCTCGCCCCTTCTGCTGGCCCGCAGAAATCCCAGCGGACTGCAGACAGAGTTGTCTGCCTGTTTCCTTGAGGAAAATGGTGTATGACATTGGGTTTTTCATCTGCATGTCTTCCTGCTTGACTGCTAACCCACCTAGCGCCTATTACATCCTTTGGCCAGTGTCAACCAAATTGCTGGATCTGCAAGTCTCCCAAAAAAGACTCTCTAACTGACGGAAGGTTTGGAGAGGGTGTGCCCTTGACCCCACAGAGGGAAGGGCAGGCAGCCCGGCCTATGCTCTGTTTTGGTGGCAGCAGACCCTCTCCCTGGTCTTTTCACATTAATGCTGACCTACAGATTGAAAGTCTACACGCAGACTCCTCAGAGGAACATTCACCTTGCTGCCTGCTGGAGTGAGAGGCTCTGTGTGTGTTGGGCTGCTGCCCAGTGTAGAGAACAACCAGCACCATGAGAAAGGTTCTGCTGCCAGCTTCTGCAGAGTTCAGGTGTTCCTCATGAGGAGGGTGCTGAGCAGATGGCTCTCGGGTGAGTTATGCAGTACTCTCCATGTGTGGGGCCCTGTCACTGCACCCCACAGCCCATGAAGTCCCTTCCTGTGGGAGCGTGCGCCTGCACTACTCAGCATGGCAGGAGGTGTGAGTGGAGGGCAACAGTGGGCTTTCAAATGAAAAACAGCCCTGCTCCCACCTGTTGATCTGAATAAACCCACCATGGTTTCAAAACCCTCAGATCACTGCAGTGCCCAGGGAACAGAAGGGGTCACCTTGCATGCTTGCTGTGTGGAAGAGGCAGCTCCTGTGAAAGGCCCAGAGCGTGAACCAATTACCAGTGTGGGCCACTTTAAGAAGGCTGAATTAGCGCATGGGGTTTTGTGCAGCCCTCCCTGAGCATGGGGCTGTACCCTTCAGCACAGCAGAGACGATAACGGCACTGACACTGACGTGCACCTTCACAAAGCTGCAGCCTCATCTCCGAGACAGGATAAACTGTTTGGCCTTTGGACAAGATTATTTCTGTTCAGAACAGGATTGTTATCACTTAATTGAAAATAATTATCCAATGCAAATTGGCTTCAAGTTGGCAGGCTGAGTTGAAAAGATGGCGTGTTTCCAAGCTGTCCTGAGGAGAGCTGAGCCAAGCTGCATGGTGGCAAGGTGGGAGGCTAGGACTGTCTGTGGGGCTGAGGGTAGAGCACAGGGGGCAGGTATTCTCTCTGTACCATCCTCATCCCACAAGGAAAGTGAGGGGTCCGTCCTGACTTCCCAGAGCTTTCATCAGGAGTGGCATGGAGTACAGCTTTAGAGCTCCTCTTTGCAGGCCTTAGAGTCTTCCCTGCATGGGCAGCATCAACACATCACCAGGAAGACCCAGGCAAGTGGTGTCCTGCTCAGGCACTGGGCAGCAGTGGCAGCCAGCAGACAATACAGAGGTAGAAATGCAAGTATGGCCCAGGGCTGGCTCAGAGTTCCATGTCACTGTAAACACACTGGGCACCCTAAGGTCTGATAAGTAATTTGGTGGAAAAGTGTTGGAGAACGCCATAGTACCTACACAGACCCAGTGAGACCAGTGGGAGCATTGTAACTGGCTTCTCCGACAGACCTGCTCTCAAGCATGACAGGGAACGTATTAATGAACCGATACCCTGTCCTTGGGGGTCTGAACCTGGGGTTTCTGCACATGAAGGATGCAGCTGTCCTTCTGCTCTTGGGCATTGTATCTGCCCAAAAGATGTCCAAGAGATGAGGACAGCTGGTGCCATAGAGAGTCTGGTCCTCAGCTGGGGCAGTGGAAATCTTCACAGAACCAGGCAGATACATGCTCTCACTTGTTCTGACCCAAGACAGCATGTGAAACCTTGTTTGTGTTTGTGCATCTTCTTCTGAACCCATTCTTCCTACATGAAAGCAGCCTATCATTCAAAATGTCATGTGTCAGCATGTGCTTGCCAGAGAATTTCTGGGGACAACCATCGATCCCTGCATGTACATGTATGTGTCTGTGAGATTCCACCCTACCTCGATCCCCGCAGTGCCTGCTGAATCCTCCACTTCTGGGGTCTCTGCTGCCACCCCTGTCTGTAGGTGCCATGCGCCGAGGTCAGACTAAGGAGGCTAAGATCTGCCAGAGGATCCTTGCCTGCTGAAATCACCTGGGTACTTGTTCTGCCCTGACTGAATGTGCTTGGGCACATGCCTGGTGAGGAGCCCTTGGGCTTTTGTGATGATGTGGTGTTGCTGTCCATCTCTGCTTAGTGGGAAGACAGCAGGGCCAGCAGGAGCCCACAGAGAGGTGCAGGGACTCCTGCTGTCTGGGGCCATCAGAACCCACAGGGACCACAGCTCACCTCAGTTCTTTGGCTTCCCATTCAAAGAGAAATGCAGAACAACCCCCTATGCTGGCAACCTCCCGTTCTGTTTTACCCTCCTCCTTCTCACATGTATGCCTCTTCTTTAAGAACTAGGGTTCTGCCACTGTGGACTTACACCCATGAGCTCTTCATGGCCATTCTGCCCTTGTTGTTTTCTCCTCTCCCTTTTCTTTTTTTCTGCCTGAACAGGTTTGGATTAGACAAGACCTCCCTGAATGTACACAATGCCTCTGCCAATGCACAAATACACTAGAGAATTCTGAGTTTCCACAACATTTTTTATATGATTTGACCAGACTGGTACAAGGTTAATTAAAAAAAAATGTTTAAATGCGGTTTCATCAGAACTGTAAAATGCTTCTGCAAGAATCTCTGTCAGGACTTTGTAAAGATGATAGTGTACTTTAACTGGCAAAGCACAATTAGACACAGTCAAATATTGTCCTGGTTAAAGACTATTAATTTTCCTTACATTTGTCATGAATTAATTTTTTTCTGGCTATATAAACAGTGTTTCCTTTATGAATACAACTGCTTCCTTTACATTGAAAAATTAAATTTGCTTTGATAATGAACTGAGGTGCTAATAATCATTTTGCAATGCAAAAAAGTGCAATTACTGGCTGTCGTGCCTCACAGTGCCCCAGCCAGTTGTAACTATCTGAAAGTCTGCTTCTCTACCAGTGAACACAGCCAAGCATTACGTGGAGCCCAGAGACAAAACCCAGGCCAGCTGGGTGGCGGTGCAGAGCCAGGGGACCGCATGCTCTCAGTTGGCACCGCCTGTGTCCCCAGCACACCCAGCTGGAAGCCAGGGGGGATGCACAGCTGTGCCATGGTCTCTGTGAGATGGACTAAGCAGGTTTCTGCTTTGCCAAGGTTACCCCTCCAGCTGGCTGTGGGGCTTTTTGTGCCACCTGGGTGGCTGCTGGTTTTCCCACTGCTGCAGTGGTTCTCCTACCTGGGAAGCACTGCTGAGGGAGAGGCAACCTGTTTGGTGAGCTGTGCAAGCTGCAGATGGTGAATTCCTGTTACGGCAAGGGGCTTGGGGAGACTATGCCCATGCAATAAGTCTTTCTTTCCCTCTCCAGGACGTCTTCATCCATGTCAGAGGACACAAGTAGAGGTGATGTGCAGCCACTAGCCTTTGTCTTCTTGGTTCAGTCTTCTGTAGAGATTGTGGATGGAGCAGCACTGGCACTCCTCTGGAAGTTCCTCAGGCACCCACACTGCTGTGAGTACATTTACCTGTCAGGGCACTCACAGGTTAAGCATTAATCTGACTTCCTGTGGCTTTTCCTCATCCATGTGAAAGACAAAGAAGTAGGACTTTTTAGGTATCAAGTCAGCACTCCAACAGTGCTGAGGAGGGGTATAATCGTCACACAGCATGCAGTTTAGGTAGTGACACCTTTGCCTTTCAAACATATTTTTAAAATTTTAAAAGTGCAGAACGTGTGGATGTGTTTTTAAAAATATACTGTTATTATTTTATAGCTTGATGTTGACTTTGTTCTTTTGTTGAAAGTAAATCATTAAAGGAAAAATTGTAAGACAAAATGAAAAACCATAGTGCATAGAAAATCCACCAGGAGTTCAATAGAAACCTCTTAACATGCAAGCAAAGAGGATGGGAAGGATAAAAGCTTTGCTTGGCCTGCTTCAGCATGTGCTGAATTTCTCATACAGTGGGTTTCTTAGAGCTTATGTTCTTCCTAAGCCCTAAAGAACATGATAAAAATGAATTTTTAGAGCACCTAGTGATTAGGAAGTCACAGTGCTGGAGACAGGCTTTCATGATGATGTTAGTCCTCTTGCTTTAACATTGCTTTAGAAACTGCATCCAATTACAATGGTAGCAGCAATTCATTGAGTAGCCTCATCAATGTGGGCAGCTTCCCTCACTCGTTTGTTAGCTTGAAGTGTGGTATTTTGTTTAATAGCTCCTGAACAGAGAGGTTCCCACCCAGAGGACACCTGAGAAGGCTTGCATCACCAGTAACCCTGCTCCTGACACCAGCCATGTGGTTAGCATGCCTGGCAATAAAGCAAACATCCATAATATGAAAGCAGGCTGTTAACGTACACCCCTGCCCCCTTCTCTCTCCCCCTCTCTGGCTTTAGGCTGTGGGGATGCCCCCTGTCAGGGTGACAAAGGGCATTAGCATTATCAAGATGTAGGTCCTGAGCCAACAGGAGGTATGGGGAGCACACACACTGACAGGGTGCTTGGGCCCACCAGTGGTGCCAAGGCCCACATGCGGGGTTGCCAGGAGATGGTGACGCTGGTCCTGGGAGTGGGAAGCATAACGGCACCAGGAGCGCTGTCTATAGAAGCAGGCAGCTACCAGCCCTAAGGGGGTCTTAGACTGGAGCTGCTGCTGGATGGCAAAACCTGTGGTCCCCTGGTGGACAGGGGCATCTCTGCTGTTGTCTCCCTCCTCCGAGCAGTGACTGAGTGACACCTTTTCTTTTATCTAAAGCCCGAGTCTAGGTTATGGTTGTATCTTGCATCAGTTGATAAGATTTTGACCCAACCTGCAGGGGTCCAGGAGACTGAAAAGCCTGTGTAACTAGTAATTCTACTGTAGTTCTAGAAATTCTGTGCAGCTATAAGCTATGCTAGGTGCTGGAAATTGTAGATAATAAAATATGCTGATTATTATTATTATTGTTATTGTTAATATTGTTAATAACAAGAAAAATAACAATAACAATAATAATGGTAATAATAACCACAAACCCATGGCCTGCCCTCATTCTGCCAAAGATCCATAAAGCAACTGACTGTCCTCCGTAATGTTGGGTGATGCTTGCACTGAAGCAACAGAGGGGACAATCTTTAATTTGGATTATCATTTCAATTCACTCCTCAAATAATCTTCCAAGCAGACGCACACAGTGTGAGCTAAACTCAACCCCTTTAAAATCAGGAATAGTCCCTTTGCTGGCTTTGGATCATGCTCTTTGCACCCTCACTGCAGTACATGTAACAAGAGAGGCAGGTGAGGGTGTTTGGAAGATCATCTGCAAGGAATGGGTGAGGAAGATGAAAATCTCTTTACAGGTAATGCAGATTTAACTCTGGGAGGGGGACAGCCTCTGGTGTATTGTTGCTGACTTGCTGGCAGAAATATGTGTTCCTGTCTAAAAGGTGCCTCTGAAACAGGGCAGTGTGGTAGCACTCTTTATTGCTGATCGGGCTGGTTAAACCTGATGTGTTGAGGCCTCCCAGTCCCCTGACTCATGATAACTGAATTTTGGATTGATTTTTGCTGTGGTTGGATCTCAGGGCAAAAACTAGCCAGGTGGACACGGGCAGGACTTTGCTTGTTTGTCATGGGTTTAGTCCAGAGCAGCTGAGGAAGCAACATGACAGGATGTGAAATCAGTCATTTTTGACCTGCTCTCTGCAGCACCACCATGCAATTATACCCACTGCTTATTGGGATCAGCTCAATGGCTTGTCCAGGTGACCCAGACCCCAACTCTGCTGCCTCTGAGGGGGGGATTAAGCATGTAGGCCTTGGAAGGACCAAACCAGTGCAGCAGATCCATTTCTTGTGCCACAGTGAGAAAATAGTCCTCAAACAGCATGGCTTTTACCTGTCCTACTGTGCTCTGGTGGGAAATAGCCCTTTTCCATTTCTTTTTTGGCTAGTCTGAAAACAAAATGCAGTGTTAGTCAGACAAATAGGTCTTAGGGTTTCTAGAGCGGGGAGGCACCATTGTCCTCTGAGCTATGTTTAATGAAGAAGACCAAAGCCAGTGAGCTCCATTGCAAGGCACAGCAAAGCCCCATAATGCTATGCAAATCACTCGCAGAAAAATACTACTTCTTGGCTGAGATGGAGAACTGAAAGCTCTGCATGCTCAGCCAAGTCTTCAGAGCCAGAGGTGTAGCTCTTGCCTGTGTGATGGTATTAACAGAGGCTGGGGCCATGTCTGCTCTTGGCTCCTGGCTGTGCAGACAGGCCTTGGGCGCAAGCATCTGTCCAGGCTTTGGCTCTGCACCAATAAAAGAGGGAGATAATCCCTCCCTTCTCATCCCACCAGCCTGGGAGGGGGCCAGCATTCTTCCTCAGCATCCATCTGGGCAACATCATGACATTCAGTCCCACCGGTCCACACTTCAGTCTCTGCCTGGGCAGGGCTGGGACACATCTCCTTGCTGTGATACCCTGATGCTGCAAGTACCTCAAGAGTCAAAGCTTTGATGCAGGGACCTCCCAGGGGCAAACAGTCTCACTGGATGGTGAACTGATGGAGAACAGTCCAGCAGAGAATGACTTAGCAATACTGCAAAATCAGGTATGAACAGGCAACGTGAGCTTGCAGCCCAGAAAGCCGCCTGTACCCTGGGCTGCACTGACAGCAGTGTGGCCAGCAGGGCAAGGGAGGGGATTGTCCCCCCATGCTCTGCACTCATGAGGTCCCACCTGGAGCCCTGCACTCAGCTCTGGGGCCCCCAACACCATCAGGACATGGACCTGTTAGAGAGAGTCTTGAGGAGGACCACAGAGATGAAGAAGGGCTGGAGCATCTTTCCTAAAAAGACAGGCTGAGAGAGCTGGAGTTGTTCAGCCTGGAGAAGAGAAGGCTCTGGGGAGATGTCATTACAAACCTTTCAACATAGGAAGAAGTCTTACAGCAAAGATGGAGGGGGGCCTATAACGATGGGACAAGGAGCAATGATTTTAAACTGAAAAACAGAAATATTTAGATTAGATATTCAGAAGAAATTTTTCCCTCTGAGTGTGGTGAGGCCCAGGCCCAGGCTGCCCAGAGGAGCTGTGGCTGCCCCATCCCTGGCAGTGCCCAAGGTCAGGCTGGATGGGGCTGGGGGCAGCCTGGTCTAGCAGCAGGCATCGCTGCCCATGGCGAGGGCTGGAACTGGGTGGTCTGTAAGGTCCCTTCCAACCCGAACTGCTCCATGATTCTATGACTTAGTGAATGTGATGTTGCTCTGGAGAAGACAGGGCCAAGACTACTGCGATTTACTCAGTGACGATGCTGGCAGAACAGTGCCAGCCTGGAGGAGGTAGCACAGCCATGATGTGACTCTGCACTTCAGCAGTGTAGTTCTCCAAATTTTAGCACTGCTTCCAGAAGGAGGCTGCTCATGCCTGGTGCTTCCCTGATGACCTGGCTGGCAACACACATGACACTGGGACATCAGAGCGGGTCACCTTTCAGCCTTTACGTTCAGACTTTGGGGCTGTGCGTGAGAGCACCAGGCAGGGATGCAGCTACAATACCCCAGGCATCACCAGTGGTGTGCGGGCACATGGGGTTGTTTTTGTCATCTGGAATGCTGGTTATTGCTCCCAGCAGCTGAGTGTCACAGTGCAGCTCAGACTTGCCTGGTTAAATGACTTTCCCAGCAGATTCTACAATAGCTCATGCTTTTATGCACACATATAAATATATAAATAAATATACGTACTCACACAACATTTTTTAAGCAGACTTTAGGGAAAAAGATTGAAAGAGAAGCCAACCTTCCATTTGACTTTGTTACAAAGACACATTTAATTACTTTCTAATGCTCACAAGTATCCTGTGGAGATGTGCACCTCAAATCACAGTAGTTCTTCCTTCTTCAACGTTGCTGTGCAGTGACTGCAACAAATGATACACCAAATACTCTCTTCTCCCCTCTTCACTCCTGGGACAACTGCCCCCATTACTGAACAAGACTCTGACCTTTTGATCCATCCATCTTGTCTCCTCCACACAGTCTGGGCTGAGCAACTGCCATTTATTTATTCACGCAATGTAGGCTTCCTTATGCTGCTTTACCAGTGCACATCAACTGTGACCTTGATACACTATCCTCTCCAGGGATAAGTATGTTTTTCACTCCCAGGCATCTCTGGAGTAAAGAGTGACAGTTCCTTTAAGGAGGGGAAAAATAGCAGGTGGGAGGAATGACAGGCTGAAGTACATTTTAGTTTAATAGGATAACATGGAGCTTGATGAAAGTAGCCCAATCTTCAAGTCACCTGGTACAGAACAGGATTTTAATACTGTGCTTTCCTTTCACTAGTCCCTAATGTAGCAATATTTTGGTGGTAGAAAACACATCAACCCTTTTTGTCATGTTCCTTATTGTGTCCTTTTCATCTAATCCAAAAACATTTTCAACTTTATTATTTTTGCACTAAGTTCTGTAAAATTAATTTGTTGTTTGACAGAAAACCTACTGATACTTATGGGAGGCATGGATTACCAGTGACAGCCTGCTGGTGCTGAATGCAAACTATTTTGTTTCAAGTAGCACAAGGAAGAGACCTGTGAGTGGAGCCCTGCAGCATGGCCACGAAAAGCCGAGCACATAGACCGGGCACATGGTATGGGTTCTCCAGCAGGTAAGCAAAGATGATTTCCTTCCCTGTCCACATAGAGTTTATTGACTAGGAGTGGGGAACAGAGTCACTCATGGCTGGGTGTATACAGCATCCAACTCGTCCCTCTCCTGGGAAGCATGGTTCCTGCTACAGTCCTGCTGGCTAGCAGGAGACAAATCCTTCTTATTACATTCTTCCACATGTAATAAGGCTCCAGTGCTCAGTGTGAGGGAAGGTTTCAAAGCTGGAGCTCAATACACTGATTATGATATGTAAGGAAATGAGTTTGAGGCACCCCAGTGCTAACCTAGGTTGGAGACCAGTCATTGCAGACATGACAGTCCAATGCACCTGGTGGGATGTAAACTGTCTTGGTTCTACTACTGTTAATTCCAGCAGTGTCTGGCCATGGACATGTCTGACCCTACTCTGCCCAGCAGCAGAGCAGGACACTGCTGCAGGATCAATCTGCTCACAGAGATTACTGAAGAAAGGGTTCTCAGCAGTCCCTCCACTCATCTGCTTCCTCAGTGATCTGTCTTCTCCAGCTTACATGCATGTTTGTTCAGCTCCTACTTCAAAACCCCATGGGGTCTTGCTGGTCTCATGCCCAACTCAGACAATCCTCTGCAGTTCTCTGCTACCTTTATTTACCATTTTAAGGTATTTTTTCTTAGTGTCTTATCTACACCTTTCTCACTGTATGTTAAGACTGTGTATTGTTGTCCTACTCACCCATGTTAAGAAAGGCTGTCTTCCTTTGTATGTCATTTACACACCTCTTTTTTTCTAGGGGAAAAATAAATAAAAGTGCCTCACCCATTTCAGTCTTTTTATGCTAGCTGCATTATCTAGACCCTCTGATTCTAACCACTATGCAGCAAGTTTGCTCTGTCTTGAAGTGCCATGCCTGACAGAAGTCAGTCCTTGGGCTGGTATCTTAACCTGCCATGACCAAAATGGAATTTTGGGTAATACTCCACTTTGCATACACTGCTGTATTGTCTGGTTTCTTTTACTACAGCTTTTCTGTCTCGTGTTCAGCTTGGGAGCTTCACTGCAGCCTCTCTTCCCAGTCAGTTCCTGGCCTTCAATCTGCATTGTTGCTACAGGGAGTTTTTTCATCCAGCTCCCATATGTTTCCAAATTTTGCTGTTTCACCTTTTTCTCTTCCCATGGTCCCAAATATCCTACATTCTCTGTGCTTTAACTCACTGTCTTGCAACTGCACACAACAGACATCTACCACAGCAAAAGCCAGGCTAGACATCCGCAGGACAGGGCAGCTGCTGTAGTCAGAGAGAAAGCCGGAAATGCTCCCCACACAAACACGTGATTTGATGCTTGCAATATTCACTGCCACAGAGGACACAGTCTACTGCCAGGCTTCTGTGGATTCACCCAAGCACTTGCATAAGTTACCAACTTTGCTTAAACATTTCACCCTTAGCTCCCCAAAACATTTCAGGCTCAATAGTACATACATGACTTTGAAAAAAATCCATGAAGGAGTCCCAAGATAAAACAGAGTTGGCTGAGGTCAATTAACCTCATAGAAACAACTCAGCATGGACTCCTGGCTGATTCAACTCCAGTTACAGTAGCCACACACCTTCATTTTAGAGGGAAGAGTTACAGAACACTCAGTAATTTCACATGAGAATACCACCTTAAATTGCACACTGGCAACCTGAAGACATCTACATGTACATGTATATCTCTTAAACACACTGCTGTCCATGATACTGTGTATCAGTGTATACTGTATATATAAATTATAACTATTCCATTATCATAGAATCATAGAATAGCTTGGTTAGGTTTGGAATGGACCTTAAAGGTCCTATAATTCCAACCCCCCTGCCATGGGCAAGGACACCTCCCCCCAGTCCAGGCTGTCCCCAGCCCCATCCAGCCTGGCCTTGGGCACTGTCAGGGATGGGGCAGCCACAGCTCCTCTGGGCAGCCTGGGCCTGGGCCTCACCCCCTCAGAGTAGAGAAGTTCTTCCTAATACCTAATCAAAACCCACCCTCTTTTAGTTTCAAGCCCTTAACCCTTGTCCTATCCCTACAGTCCCTGACAAAGAGTCACTCCCCAGCCTTCCTGAAGCCCCCTTTAGGTATTGGAAAGTTGTTACAAGGTCTCCCCAGAGCCTTCTCTTCTCTAGGATGAACAACCCCAACTCCCTCAGCCTGTCTTCATAGGAGAGGTGCTCCAGCCCTTCATTATCTCTGTGGCCTCCTCTGGACTCCCTTCTGTATCTTTTTGCTGGGGGCCCCAGAGCTGAGTGCAGGGCTCCACGTGGGGTCTCACGAGAGCAGAGCAGAGGGGGACAATCCACTCCCTCACCCTGCTGCCCACGCTGCTGTTGGTGCAGCCCAGGGTACGGGTGGCTTTCTGGGCTGCAAGCACACATGGCTGGTTCATGGTGAGGTTCTCATCAACCACCACCCCCAGGGCCTTCTCCTCAGGGCTGCTCTCAATCCATTCTCTGCCCAGCCTGTATCTGTGCTTGGGATTGCCCCAGCTCAGATGCAGGGCCTTGCACGTGGCCTTGTTGAACCTCATGAGGTTCTCACAGGCCTACCTCTCAGGCCTGCCCAGGCATCCTCCCCTTCCTGACAGCATGTCAGCCACAACACAGAGCTTGCTGGTTTTGGCAAACTTGGTGAGGGTGCACTCAGTTCCACTGTCCACGTCACTGACAAAGATGTTAAATAATACTGGTCCTGGTATTAGCCCCTGAGGAACACCACTTGTTGGTGGTCTCAATTTGGACATTGACGTGCTGACTGCAACTCTCTGAGAGGTGCATCCAGACAATTCCTTATCCACTGACTCGTCCATTCATGTCTCTACAATTTACAGAGAAGGATGTTGAGTGGGACAGCATCAAATGCTTTGCACAACTCCAGGTAGATGACATCAGTTGCTCTTCTCTTCTTAATTAATTAAATTACAAAATATTTAAACATAAATATACAAAGAAAAAAAATAATGTGTATAGCAGCCTTCATTACTAGCATGTCAGTATTAATATTTTTATACTTTTATACTTTGAGTATAAAAGTGTTGAGTGTTTTTAACACGTAAAATCGTTCCATTGCCAGTCACCTGACACTGCTAACACATCAGCACAATAGGCCATTGCATAATGCCTGGATGAAGTGTACATTGCACTTCCTAGTAGCTTTCTTAGCAAATGAGGAACTGAATATCAGAGTGAGGGTATTCAGAGGCAGAGACTCAGAGATCTCCATGGGGAATGTCTCAAGAGGCATGCTACCCATTTGAGTACCAGAGAAACATTCCTCTGGTGTTCATGGTTAACAGTGACTGTCTGCTTCCTTTTACAACACACAACACAGCATCTGTAAAGCCAGTCATAAACAGACTGAGGACTCATCTCCCTCTCTTAGATGCTATTACAGTTTGCCAGTTTTTCCTTTGTCTCTTGGACACTGTTGGAAACACAGCTGCTTCAGTTTTGTGGGAATGAAACAGAAAACTCCCTGTTCTTGATGTTCTTCATGGTGGACCTGAAAAGCCTCCAGAGCATAGACACAACATTGTACAGTGAATAGAATGATGAGGCCACAATTTCACTGAGTCATTTTTACCTTAGACCAAAAGCAAGCCAAGCCAAACCAACCAACCAATCAACCAACCAACCAACCAACCAACCAAAACCACTACTGAATATTTGCTTCAAAAACAGTAAAGAAAATAATTCTGGGGGATTCCCTAAAATATACCTAACCACAGCTAAGAGCAGTTCTCTATTCTGTTTTCATACTTAGGTGTTTTCTAATTATCTCTGGAGGCAGAACAACCAGTAATATGAAATATTCTGAGACAAGTCATACAGTCACCCTTAGGGCACTGTTGATGTACAGGCCTATTACATACTCCCAGACAGTGGTAACTCCTGATGTCTGAGCCATCCATCTTCTGCAGAATTTCCTGTGGGAATACCCTACACTTCTGTCCAAAGAAGTGCTAGGGGACAGAATTGTAAGGACACAGTCTCCTGAGCTTTTACTCACCTCACGATGACTTTGCTGGCCATGTCATTAAACTGACGCATCAGAAAAGTTGGAGTTGACCTCAATACTTAATCCAAAACAACTCTTCTTCCCTATCTACCAGTCTGCATGCTGTTATAGTTCAAGGCTGCTGGAGACTTCTGTTCAAATGCATCAGTGAACTCATAAGTAAAAAGGGATGCAAAACACAACAGATGGGTTGAGTTTCAACGTTCGGGGCAAGCCTTATTAGGAGTGGATTTATTTATTTTTTTAAATTAGGGCTAAATGTGATTTATTTTTTAAATAACAAAACAAAGTTTTCAATCAAGTGATGGATGAATTTAAGCAAAAATAAATTTAAGTTGCCAAGAAGGATGCACTTAGGCAAAATTGGGCATTAGCTTCCCAAGTATTATGTAAGTTTAGGTCTGTTCCAAACACCTCAGAGGAACTGATACAGCCATTGAAGTTCTAGTGTTTTTGGTGGGGACCTTGCCATAAAAAAAGCTGATGAATTCAAGGAGTGTGAAATAGCACTGGCAGAAAGACTGACCCCATTTTTTTCTAGTGAAGTTACCCTTCAGCTGTCTCCTCCTCAGACACAGCCTTGCATTTGTACAAGTTACAAATTCCTTCTAATTTTGAAACACAAGAGTAGCCAAAGGCCCATTTCTTAGTAAGCAGTAAGACATGACATGTACGTTTGTGAAAATGTGCTGTTAGTTACTATCTCTTGATTAGCAAAAGTGGTGTCATAGTATAGTACACGTCACACATCAGTAACAGATAGGTCATATCTTATTGGAAACCAGAAAATTTATTGTCAAGGATGATATATTTCCACATCAAGAAAGAGAAGCAGATACCGTCTTAGGTAGTTCTGCTTGCCAATGCAAGACAACCTAGAACAAACCAACATTTATTGGATATCTCTCATGTAAAGGTTTATTTGGATTATTAATTTGATCAAACATTTACTGTTACAAAGCTTTTAACAACATAACTGTTCAACTCCAGAGTACAAAAATAACTGTCTTACAAAAATTAAATTACTAAATTTTAGCACATTTATGTCTGGAATCAAATACACTTTTCATGCTCTGCTCTCATTTCTGCAGAAACAACTTTCACACCAAGGGGAGCAAGGACATATTTGAAATGTAAACTCTGTTCTCTTTTCTCAGCTGCTTTCTCCTGCTGTGCTGACTAGTCAGCAACGACAGGGAATGGGCTCACTCAGACATCACCTGTGCTTGGCACCCAGTTCTGTGGCACTGATGGTGGTAGACTTCTGGCATCACACTGTGAAGTGGGGACTGGCATGTCCCAAATTGCGAGGCTACAAGTTCACAGAACCTTTTCAGGAGGGACAGAACTGGAGTGCTGAGAATGTACTCAGCTGTGCGTTGGAGGGGACTGAGTGACTGAGGAGAACATCCATATCCCCCTGTGTCTGTACTGACTCCCCCTAATGCGAAAGCCTCTCTGCAGCATCAGGTCTGAGGGACTGCACTGCTGAGAAGCAGATCCTGCTCTGACGGGTAAAGCAATATCTCACCAGTAAATAAAATAAGCCTACCAAACCCTGCACGAGCACCCTTCCTCCTTCCCACCCCCTCCCATTAGAAGCAAACAAAATAAAATTACAGCCTACCCTGGGATTGCTGAAAAGTGAGTCATTCCAGACACGAGCATTAAAACCCCCTGACAAGTGAACAGTTCACGACAGACAAAGCATCCCTTTTGGGAACAGAGATGGATGCTTCTTGTGTGACTTGTACCTGGGCATGACCACCCAGATTCAGACATATTTTAATTTGTTTTTTAAAGAGGGACTAAAATAAACAACAGGCAGAGCCAGAGCTAGTAAACAGCAGTGCTGCCCATCTACTTCCTCATCAGTAGACGGATTTCTGTTTAGACTTTTTCCTCCTCTGTTTTATGAGGAATAAATTCTCATCGATATCAGGACCAGCATCTTTCTGTTTTTTCCTTTTCTTCTTCCTTTTAGCAGCTTCCAGAAACTCCTGGGAATACTCTGTCTTGCTGCCATGTGCCTGGAAAATGGACTTGTGATGTTTTTTGCGGCCCTTAGATGTCTGCTTTTCATACCCCCTAGGGAAGTCTTCCTCCATCTTGTGGCCCCTATCAACATCTCTTCTGTGTTTCTTTGCTCTGTGTTTGTCTGCCTGGGACTTCCTTGTCTTTCTGTGATGCTCATGATCTTTGTTATGTTTACCATGTTCTTTACAAGGCTTTTTCTTTTTCTTATGGCTGTATCCCCCATGTTTTTCTTCCTGCCATGGTATCTCTGACTGTAGTGGCAGAAGGCCGGCTTCTTGTAGTTCTGTAAAACAGATCATCTTATTTCAGAAAAGCTAAAACCTAGTGCCCGAGCCATCAGAACTTTCTCTGGGTATAGAGTCAGTACAGCCACCTGTTTTCTCTGACAAATTTTTTTCATGGTGTTTCTTTTTTCTGTCAACAGACAAGAATCTTAACAAATTACAGTCTAATCCCGCTAGATTATCACAACTTTAATATTAGTGGATTTTTAGAATTGAACCATTTGACAACACTCACACTCACTTAGTTACTTTGACACAATAAATTTCCATGACAGACAGGTGAATAAAGTCAAAATTCTTTTACTACCCCAGACTACATTTTCAAATTCCTATAGCTTTTCCCAAATCACAAAAATAATCCTGCAGTATTTCAGAAAGTAGCAAGCACAAAAGAAAATATTTAAAAGAACTGAAAACCAAACAGATCTCCCCAAACATGCCATACCTGCAATCTTTCTTTTTAATCTGTTTGCTCTCCTCTTGATATCGCATTCGTCATCATAGTAGTGGATGAATGGAGAAGTGGGGAACATGCTCCCATGCATCCGCTTTTCTAAGCACTCCTGCAAAACACATTTTAAATCACTGTAGATGTGGCTGAGTTTTAAAGGAAACGGGCTGGATTCTGCAGGTGTTGGTCTGTACCTATGGAGGATGTGGCAAACAATTCTTTAAACACTGATAATTTTAGAGTTCCAACAATCCTTCCTGCATACAAGACACATTCCATGAGACAAACCGTAGTCCTCTTGCAGCATGTGGAAGGATTCTCATGTCTTACCACAATTTATACAGACATATAGCAGTCTTAAAAGCAGGGGACTAAAAGGAGGCAAACATGAATTAAAAAGGAGGCAAATTAGGAAATGCATTGTTAGATCTCGGGAACAAGGCTATCCTGCCAATAGCTGGGCCAAGTTCCACCACCACCTGCTTTCACTGCTTCTTATTGCTCCCTCTGGTCTCACAGCACAACCACATTCCTTGTCTCTTTGAAAGCCAAACACCTCTAATTGCAGGAGAACTTTTTAAACTTATATCATTTCAGGGGAGAGTATGGGGGCATCCTTTTCATACAGCAAGAACTGCATGACTATGCTTGTTATCTGTCGTCCTTTGTAGTATCATGTCTCTTCTTCTTGGACACTGCTCAAATCTAATGAACTCTGGGTCTGGACATTCCCAAGAAACTTTCAGGAGCTTTCAGTCACCATGTCTCCACCATAAACTTTCCTTCCAGTGTTTACTACTTCTACCATACCATACCTCTAGCCCTCCCTTTCCCTGTGTGTCCTCCTGCGTCCTCCCCTTTCCTTTTCAGAGACACAATACATCAAAAATGCATTTCATGTATGTCATATTTCTCAGTTTCTATTTGCTCTTTGCTTGGCTGAAATTATATGAAGAATCATATTATTCTTTGTGGTGTCTGCAAAAAAGGTACCGTTAGATTAAGTGGCAATGGATCATCTCCACGTGCATGGAGAAGTGTGGACAAGCAAAGGCAGCTCAAAGCTGGAGCCCATGTCTGCAAGCTCCACTCCTACCAGGCTGTGAATTCAGGCTGAAAGGGACCTAGGAGAGGGTGTTCAAGTCCACCCATCACCTGATGCTGTTCTCAGTAGCTATCCATATGAGATATACATACCCTAGAAGACAGAAAATCTTTCACTGTAAACACCTTAACCACTCAGCTACAGTGGACACCCAGCATGTGCTGCAAAGAAACATCCTCTCTCACCTTTCCCAGTTCCTCCATTTACCTCTTCAGATTTAAGAGGAAAGGAAAGTAGTGAAATGACACTTGCAATACCTGTTTTATGTGAATTAAACGTAAGAGTGGCCTTTAGGAAGAGCACAAAGCTGTCTACCTTGAATAAAAGGAAGAAAATTATCCCTAAACATTGCCAAGGAGGTTACTGAAGATAACACAGATTAGCTTTACACAGGAGTATACAAAGATTTATTCTTCTTTCTGTGATATCTGTGAAATGCAGGGTTTGAGATGCTGCTTGGGCTGCAGAAATACAGCCTTTTCATTATTTTTTATGCTGTTAATTTGTTGACATTAGTGAATGAAATGCGTATACCACCAAAATCAGAACTCGTATTTTCCTTTGTTACTTCACTTCACTGAAAAATCAACTCAGCAGTGTCTGTGCGCTGCTATATCCTCCTCCTCCAAGTAAGCTGCCACTGCTGCCATACACTTTGTACTGCTAAATACTTTTGGCACAGTCTTCACCATTGGAGGTAATGTACAGAGGATGGAAAGGAGAGCCTGCTACCAACCTGCAGGAGAAAGTTATGTGTGATTGGCATATTAGGATGTGATTGCAAGGCACATCTGCAGGTACTGTATAGTTTTTTATCTCTGCTGCCTTAAAAACTTGCTGCAGCCTGAATAATGCCATAGGCTGTCGCTGATTCATTTACTTTCCCTCTTAACTTTACTGCATGAATTCAGACAGATTCTGAGCTCACTTTTCTTAGCCAGTGAGAGGTACAAATCTCAAATGCATTGCCTGTTCAGCTGGGTCACCATAAGGATGAACATACAGACCCGCTAGTCCAATTTCTTCAGCCATTTGTGTAAAGAAGGTTTAGTGATTTGAAGGCAAATACTTGGTTACCATTACATAATGCAATGTGCACCATGGATGTTTTTCTGTGAGCATATTGAAAGATCTCGTGAGTGGTTCTGCCTTTCTGTGTTATTACCAACTTCTTCATTTTCATTTAGTCATCGCCGAGGCTACTTCTGCTCCTTATATGCTAGTAAAAATACTACTTTACCTTCTTTAAACTTTGATAGCTGTAAAATGTTGACTGTGAGTCATTTTATGCCCTTACTCATTTTATACAGCTTCTACCTTTTCCATCAAAGTAATGACTATCATCTCTTCCCACATATTTACTAAGTAGTCTTTTTTGTAACCATGTATTGCTGCTTTCCTCAAATGACATTTTTTGAGAGCTTACTGAAATACTCCTTACCCATTGCCAGCAATCAGTCTCATTTTTTGTTCAAGCCTGGCAATTCAGTTGTTATCATATAAGCTCATTTTAGTGTATATACTACTAGTAATGGTTTTGTTCTGTTTTCGTTTAACAGGATTGGTTTCAGTCCTTCAAAGAGGTTTTCTCCTTCAAAAAAGAGTTTTATCAATTCAAGTCTTGAATACAACCTAGTTTGTGTGACTAGAGGTCTCACACGGTCACCAAATATGTAGCCAGTCTTAAGGAAACACCTTGCACCTGAGGTTGAAGATCTGTATTCACATATCATAGCCAAGGTAGTGCCTGTATTGCTTGCAGTGCTTACAGGTAATGTCACGCTGCTGACACATTTCTTACCTAGCTTGGATTGCAAGAGCTGCTTACTTCCTGGCTCTTCCAAGCCATCTCTGAGAACTGGAACACACCCATAATGTACGTGATGGCCTCGTATCACTCAAAGAGGAAGTAACACTAATTTTCTGGAATATTTGTGTTTGCTGGACTTACTTCATAAAAATAACTAATTTTGGTTTCAGGTATTTGCAGGTACAGAGCTACACTTATCATGATAGGAGGCTAAGCAAAGGTGATAAACATTAGGAACCAATCCTATAAGATGCAGCACACCTCCATTTTTTACTGCCCATAATGTCCACCTCCACCACGTTTTGTACCTTACAGAAGACTGACATTAAGTTCAATTCAGCTACAAATTAAGGTCCCTCAAAAGCAGGCAAATGGAAAATTCCTAAAATGGAAATTCACAGAGTTGGGTTGATTGTGGTGATTGTGGTACCTTACATGATGTAGAACATGGCAGCAAGGCACTACTATTTCACTTCATGAACCATGGAAAAAACAGGAAAAAATATAGCTCTGCTTTGTAACTGTCCATTTTCCAATGAATATTTTTTTCTCCCAACAGTCCAATTTTGACTTAGGCTTTAAAAAACAAATCAATAACCTGACATAGTAACTCTTCGTTTTCTCTATGTCTTTAAAATTAGATGTGTGAAATCACTGTACGATGGCCTCCACTGATTTCAACATTACAAACTCACAAATGTTTCATTAGAGCATCCCTTTGTATAGCATTAGCTTGACTCTTCCAGCTCCTTTCTCCAGACATGATCTATAGAAGAGTGATGAATTTCTGCTCTAGGGATGCGCTCAACACTGAGGTAGAGGTTGCTGAGACTTACATATCCAAAATGTCCTTTCCGGGAACAGTTGTAGCAGTACACTACAGCCGACTGCTCAGAGTGAGAACTGGCTGCCTTGATTGGTCCTGGTTTTGTCTGTAAGATGGAAATTGGTGAGAATTAGGTCTGGCAGTTTTCCGAATACTGAATTAAAAATAAATTAAAATTACATAAATATAATTTTATTATGTTTAAATCAATATATTCCTGCTTGCTGTTGGAATATTAAGTTTGAAAAATAATGAAGTTGCTCATATTACTGCAATTATACAGAACAATTTAACCCCGAGCATCACAAATGAGGTGGGAAGAGGCATCCTCAGTAACTGTTCTGCCTAGCCAAGTATGAGAAACCCTACTACTTTCAGTATTACATGCATTTCCTTCTCATTGGTGCCAGAGAAGCACAGAGGAGTGGTTTACGTTTCAAAGAAATTAATAATGCTTGGAAAAACTTGTTAGAGGATTTGCTTTTTTCTTTAAATCTTTATCACTACATTAATCTACTGTGAAAGCCACTGTGTTCTCCTGTATAACCTCCAGAAGAATGATAGCATTGCTTTAAAAATAGGCAGAAATGACAGAAATCTTTCAATACCTATTTTTATCAATCTGATCCCATTTGTAGGGTCACCAGATTTTGAAACCTTTCAGGCTTGGGTTTAAATACGTGTTGCAGACTCAGTTCATACTTACTCAGCAGAAGGAGGGTA